>NW_015175397.1:245526-303951 GCF_001447785.1 Gekko japonicus | reverse complement strand
GATCCTCTGAAGAATAAGCATACCTTTGAGACCACCTCCCCCCATATGAGCCCTGTAGAGCACTGAGATCTACAAATCAACACCTTTTGGTAGTCCTTGACCCCAGGGATGTCCGACTTGCCTTGACTAGGACCAGGGCCTTTCCTGTTCCTGCTTAAATTTCCTGTTCCTGCAAGATACTTCTGTCAGTAAAACACATCATTCCTGCCCACCCCTCCAGTGCAGCTCGCTGATCTCCCTGAAATGCTGCTCTCAGGGGGGACAGAGAGACCTTCAGGAACAGCATGAGATGCAAATTTGAAGATCTGCAGAAAGAAGGGGGCATTGATGGAAATTACCCTGTTCCTTCTGATAGCAGAACATTTAGTTTGGCTCCAACTCTTAGCATCCAGTGCTTTCACCTATCAGGCTGAGCTGGGATTTGACCCAAATGGCCAAGCCTGAAGAAGAAATAGCTAGGGACTCAATTCCCTGAGAAAAGAACATTCTGAAGGAAATGTCTGTTCTCTTCTAGGACATCCCAGATTGATTCCAGAGCACATCTCCAGTGATCTTTGGATTGAAACCTGGAAACCATAGTCCATACAAGTTAATAAGGCAACCTAGCTGTGTTTCCCATGGCCTTCTAAATACCTAAAACTGCCTAATACTGAGTCAGACCTTTGGTTTATCAAGGGTCTGTAGTGTCTACTCTCATGTTCAGTGGTTCTCAAGGGTCCCAGGTAGAAAGTCATTCATACCACCTATATACCCGATCCTTTTAACTAGGGATGTCAGGGATCTAACCTAGGACCTAGTACACAAAGGAGCTGCTCTAGCACTGAGCCATGCCTCTCTCCAAGATTTCATGGGGGCATGGCTTAGGGGATGGGAAGGAAGGTGGCAGGGTGTAGCCCGATCTTGTCAGATCTCAGAAGCTAAGCAGGGTCAGTACTTGGAAGAGAGAACAATGATAACTCTGCAGAGGAAGGCCATGGCAAACCACCTCTGCTTCTCACTTCCCTTGAAAGCCCCTTGCTGGGGTTGCCATAAGTCTGCTGTGACTTAACACCACACACACACACACACACACGGCTTAGGGGCACTGAATGCACTATACATCAGTACAGTCCTGTCCTTTCCACTTTCTTCGCTTTAAATGCTTTTGGCTGAGCTCTGCTACAGTTAACTTAAGACCGCACTCCATTTCTGATGCAACTTGTTACAACATTGATTTAGACTGCTATTGTCAGTACTGATTGATGGCTGGCACCTGAAAACTAGTCCCCTGTGGTCAGGCAGAGAGAGCTTTCTCAGTTCGAGTTGCGGAGTACTGATCTCAGTCATGCAAATACATGTACTCTTCTACACAATGTCCATTGCATTTGGTTGCCAAATTACTTGCTGTATGTCAGGTACAGAAGCAGTAAGAAGTCAGCAAGTGATGTTCTGTACAAGAGAAAGCATCCTTGACAAAATTCCTGGGGCTCTTGTTAAATGCTGGCACTTCTAATGTACTTCTCCTCTCCCCCCTCTCTTTTTTTTCTTGCAAACTTCCTAAAAGTGACACAGCAGGCAGAAATCCAGTAGATGAACACACAAACACACACCTAAGAAGATCTAATGACTTGGATCCATTTCCAGACAGACTGTCTCCCCTCAAACCTGGACCCACTCAGGGATTCAACATGGCTTGGTAAGCAGAAGGACCCAGCTTCAATCCCAGGATTTGGTAGTAGGTGATGCAAAAGCCTTCCACCTGAGACTCTGAAGAGCAGCTGCCAGTCTGAGTAGACAATACTGACCTTGATGGACCAAGGGTCTGATTTGGTATAAGGCAGCTTAATGTGAACAAATTTCCATAGGCACAAGGGATTTCCACCCATGGAGCATGGCTCCCTCATCTCCATCCTTCCGCTGCAGCCCAAACTGCTTCCCAAAATGCTACTCCTGGGGAACAGGGAAACAGCATGAATTGGAGGTCTGCTGTGGGAACAGAAATTTAGTGAAAGTCATCTCCCAAACATGGAAATCCTCCTCTGGATCCAAAACCAATTTTTTGTGCAAAGTACCATCAAGTTTCAGCCAACTTACAGTGACCCCAGAAAGGGGCTTTCAAAGCAAGAGAGAAGCACAGGTGGTTTGCCATTGACTTCCTTGGTGATGTCTTTTCCAAGTACCGACTCTGCTGAGTTTCCAAGATTTGATGAAATCAGGCTATACCATGCCTAAGGATAGATATGAACCAGGAACGTTCTGTTCAGTTTGTGGTTTGTGGCATGCTCAGTTCACAAACCACAAACCATCATGAACTTTTAGGGGCTAAATGAACTGGTTCAGTTCGTGAAGAATGCCCCCCCCCCCCGCATGCTAGAAATCTATGGCTGACTCTCCACTACCTGCCCACCAAGTTTGAAGGGGGGGGCATTTTTCCAAGCCCAGCAGAAACAGTGCAATGTACCCAGCAGAAATAGTGCAATCAAAGAGTGGCCAACAGAATCCAGTGCCGCTGTGGGAATGCCAGCTCAATAGCACTGATGTCTAGCACAGAATCACACTCCAAGTGGGTGGGGGGGGTTTGCAAGCCTAGCAGAACTAGTGCAATGTAGAGTGCCCAGCAGTACCAGTGCAATCAGAGAATGCCCAGCAAAACCCAATGCCATTGTGACAATGCCAGCTCAACAGGACTGATGCTTGGAGTGTGATTCTGTACTTGGGGGAGGGCGGGTTTCAAGCCTAGCAGAACCAGTGCAATGTACTAATGCCCAGCAGAACCCAGTGCCACTGTGGCAATGCCAGCTTAACAGGACTGATGTAAAGCACAGAATCACTCGCCAAGCAAGGGTGGTTTTTTTTGCAAGCCCTGCACAACCAGTTCAGTGTACAGAATGCCCAGCAAAACCCAGTACCACTTTAGCAATGCAAGTAAGAGAGAACTAATGTACAGCCAGAGAAACGCTGCAGTACAAAGCAAAGGGGGAGACATTTTTTTCAAACCCAGCACAACCAGTTTAGTGTATAGAGTAACAGAAAATCCAAGCAAGGGCACATGCTCTGTGCAAGACAATGGGAAAGGAACACTAAGGAACCCTAGCAAAGGGGGAACAAAACCAACCACTTGACATTGACAAGACTAGTTTGAAACTGGCATGGCTGGAGAATTCCGTCCCCCTCCCATTGCTTTGAAGTTTTACAAACATTTTGTTTGAGGGGAGACAGTCTGTCTGGAAATGTATGCATTCATGAACCCAACATGAATCTCCATGAACTGTTTGAAAGTTTGTGCCAGTTGACCTGCCACAAACGTCACTTTCTGAACCATGAGCTGGCCAAAATTCATCATGAACTTTATTTCGTGAGCTGGTTTGTGCACATCCCTAACCATGCTGCTTTCCTTCCCAACCCCAACTAGGGTAGCCATACAATAAGAACAGTGCCCTGGTCCCTTTAAGAGTTATGTAAAACCATGAGCCGGTCAAAATTCATCATGAACTTTATTTCGTGAGCTCGTTTGTGCCCATCCCTAACCATGCTGCTTTCCCTCCCAACCCCAACTAGGGTAGCCATACAAAACAGTGCCCTGGTCCCTTTAAGAGTTATATAAAAGAAGGAATTTTGCCTTACAGGCAAAATTGCATCTCATTTATGTCTGATTCTTTGAAACCAATGGGCCAGAGATGGTCAGTCTTTCACAGGCTGCAGCCCTCCCTGCTCAGTGTGCCAGTGGTACCAGATGAGGCAAGAACATCTGCTTGCTGTTCTTCTCCTTTTTCACTGCACTTGCTGGAGCACCAGGGGAATCACAGTTGTTTCCCTCGTTTGCCTTGAAGCCGACAGCTATTATTAGGCCCAATTTTGAGCAATTAGAATCAGACTTCGCCGGTGACGGTTTCTGGGCTTGGGTCGACGCCTGCTTGGGCTGCCACGGCCTGGCCCGGATCAGTGCGTCAACAGAACAAACGACAGCCGTGCTTTGGGAGCCAAGCATGTGCTCCTAATCTTCCCCCCACTTATTTCATTAACACAGTCACAAAACAAAAACAAGACAGGCTCCCTAGTTCAGCCTGCACCAGTGAGCATGGTGCTTCCCCCTCTCTCTTGCTGGGTTTAAAAGATCATTTCTTCCATTAGAAACAGGGCTCTGGTTCAGCTTGGAAACTCCTCAACAGATAAGAGATGAGAGGAGGTCATCAATGCAGGAAGAGGATCAGTGAACTCTCTTAAAGCCAGTAAGAGAAAGAAGTTCACAGAAGGCAGGGATCTTGGTACCTTCACTAGTAATGTAGAAGAGGGAATTCTGCCGGAAGCAGCTTCTTTCTTCCTTGCTACAACATGGTATCACAAAAGGCACTGGCCAAAATTCACTCTTCTACGCAGCTACTAAAAGGTATGGGAATCTCTGTCTTCGTGGGCATCTGGATCACTGAATCAAGCTTGTGTGGAAATTCTAGCTCAGTTCCAGAGGGGCAGGGGCAGACCACAGTTTGCTTGTTTAAAAAGGGAAATATATTCTGCACACATTCAGAGGATCTGCATTTTTCCTTCAGATGCACTAAGGCAGGATCCTGGCACTCAAAACAGGTTCTAAGGCTAAGTCCGGGAAGGGTGAATCCAAGGGTGCTTGAAGCTCAAGTTAACAGATGAAAAAGTGGTTTAGGCCGAAGCAGACATAAGGCTAGTTCTTTGGGACATGCATTACTGCCTTTTCATGAGCATCTGGAAGCCTTCTGCCAGCTGCTTCCCATCTTCCACCCCAAATGAAGACAATGCATTTTAGTCCCATTGCTCAGAAAGTAGATGAACCCATGTGCCCACAACAGAGAAATGCCAATCTAAACCAGGGTACATTGTAGCATTCCACACAGTGTTTATGCCAAGATGGGACAGTCAGCAGGCTCAACGAGAACATTTCAGCCACAAAACTTCAACCAGAAACCGGTTGAAGTGGGACAGAAAAGCCAGGCGGGGAAGATATTTGGGAGGAGGATTTCTCATTTGACAGAACTCAAGTCTGGGACCTATTTCCTTTTGAACTGGAAGCCCTGCCTCCTAACCCCACATGTGTAGGAACAGCTTGAGATTTCCCATGAGTAAGAACCACAAAACACTTTGCCTGCGCATGCTTGCAGAGGCCTTTTATTAATGTGTATGTTGCTAGCTCAAGTGCCAGGGCTAAGATCAGGTTCTAAGTCTCCCTTAGAGCTACTCTCTTTCCTCCCTAGATCACTTGTGCTCCTTTTCCTCCAACTGCAAATGGTGAAGTGTTAAGAAGTTTAAGCGATTCCTGGCTTGGTGATAAGGAATGGGGCAAGCTTTGCCAAATTAATTTGTGGGGTCTCAAAGCAGCAGTCAAAGACAAGGGAGCAAGGGTGTGTGTGTGTGTGTGTGTTATGCACAGTCAAGTCACTTCCAGGTTATGGCGACCCTATGAATTAATGACCTCCCAAACCTCCTATGCTTAACAACCTTGCCCAGATCTTGCAAACCGAGGGCCGCAGCTTCCTTGATTTTTTTTTTTAAAATTTTATTTTTTCAATTTTTAACAATTCTAACACTTCCTCCTTTCCTGCTGCCTTCAACTCTTCCTAGCACCACTGTCTTTTCCAGTGACTCTTGTCTTCTCATAATGTGACCAAAGTACGATAGTTTGGTCATTTTGGCTTCTATAGCAGCAGGGGTCAAGTAGGTCTGAATCTGCAGCTGAGCCTTCACTCATAGGAAGCCCCGCAGGCCAGATCCTCCATGCTTTGCCTCCGTAAATGTAAACTTTGTGGCTCAGTGATTATGCAGCTAAACAAAGAGTTTGGCTCAGTGCATCTGTTAGATTCCGGAAATTCCCAGCATTCATTTGTTTTTATTTGCATCTTATCCTTTATGTCTTCGTGGGTCTTAAAGGGAAGGGGGAGGGCTGCAGGACGCTGAGTAGCCACACCCCCATCCCACAGGCCAGAAACTGGGAACCTGCCAAGGCAGCATGTGGTTTCTATTCACACAAACCAGAGCAGAGAAAAAGTTTATCTTCTGGATGTCGGCTTTCTCCAGTCCAGGGAAAAATGCAGAAGGAATGAGCAGAAGCTGAAGGGCACATTCCCTAGCATCAGCCTCTTTCCTCCAAAGCGGTGTATCTTACGGCAGTGATTCCCAAGCCTTTGGGTATGGTGAACCACAAGTCCAAATTTACTTGGTAGGGCGACCCACTTAAAACAAAAATAGAGCTTGCACAGATCAATAAAACTGCAAAAGCTTATGACCCACTTTCAGATTATTTCGTGACCCATTTTGGGTGGCTGGAAGAACCCGCAGTTTGGGATACGCTGCCTCATGGTAATAGATGCAAAGTGGTCTTGAGCTGAGGGTAGGAGTTAAGAAGCAGTGTTGGCAGAGCTCAAGGAGTATTTAATGGCTGCTGAATGTCCATGACTGCCCTGCACCAGATTTGACATCTGGTGTCTCGAATGCAAAATCCTAAGAATCCCACCTGTGCTTTTAAAAAGCAAAGTTTCTAGCCCTTATGACTGTGGCAAGAAGCTTGGAAATGTGAAAGTCATTCTTGGCAAATGCTCATCAGCTTGAAGGGGGCTGAATAGGCACTGCAGTGGTCACAAGGGTGGTGGAGGATACAGGCTCCCTCCCCATCTCTTCCCTTGAGGCTAGTCTGCAAATAATAAATTATGCAAAGCCCTACTGCATGCAAATGTGTACATTTTAATCAGCTAGTAGAATGTGGCATTTTTGGCAGAGAAACTGGGTCAGCCAAAGGAAAGTATATACAACCTTCAGCACGGTGAAGGTTTACAATTAACAACTTCCATATGCATTTTAACATACAAAGTGCTTGTACAATCTTTTGCTTTTCTTGCATCTCCACAATACTGTTGTGAAGCAGATCATGACCAATCCTATTTGACCAAGAAGAACCAAGATAACATTTTGTGCGAGAACCCAAATGGTTGCCAGCTTTGTTCTGGCAAGACTCCGGAGCTTTTACATTTCAAGCTTATTTTACTGTTTCACCGGTCCTGATCCATAGCTGTTAATAACTGCCTGATAGGTAGGAAAGTTAGCAGAGGAAACTTTTCCTGTTGCTTCATTTTCACACCAGGCAAAACTCCCTCTGTTAAAATGTACTGCCTATCAGTTGCGAGAGCATTGCCAGAAAGAGACAAGGGGAGGGGGGGGATTGGCAACTCTTCCTTTCAACTGTGCTACAGAATTGGGTCATAGATGATGAGGGGCTAGAACGTGACCTGGGCCTTTAACAGTAGCTCGACATGCAATAATTAGGCAGGGGATGTTTTGCCTGGCAAGTAAAATAAAGCGATAAAAACTCCACCTGCTTCATTTCTAAGTCTTTGGTGCAAAGCTCCTGGAACTGGATCACTTAAACGTTGGCAAACCTAAGCCTAACACTGTTCACAGCCCAGCTAGAGAGAATCAAGACTAAATCTAATTGAAGGAAGTGGGATTAAAGTCAGTTGCATTTAAGTCGGCAGCATCCCACACTTTTCTCCTTAAAAACATTCAGAGCAGCTCACAGTAGCGCCTCCAGGTATGTCTTGCATATGCCCTGCCACTCCCACCCATGAGTCCAAGGAGATATTCCTCCTGACCTCTTTGCCAGCCCTGCTCTCTTTCAAAATAGCACAGGAAGCTGTAAGTGCCCAACAGGGCTTCTTGAGCTCTTCTTGTGAGCTTTTGGCTACCATTTTGATTGCTCTGGTAAAAGGCAAACAAAATCTTGGCCAGAACCCTTGCAAGAAGAAGGAATCTCACTCTGCTCTGCAGGAAGGCCTGGACCTTAGGCCTAGTATACGCTATGTTATTCCCAGGCTGGGTCATAGACGTGCTTTGGGAGGGCTGTGCTTTGCCAGTGACGTGGGGTCCCAACTGCAATCAGGCCTGTGCCATGCAGGGAGGAGTTTAGAGCTCCCCTCACTTGACCTTCCTCAGCTGAAACAGTCCCGGGAGACCATTATTTGCTCCATTGGGGAAACTGATATGTATTCATATTAGTAGACATGTAGCCCCCCCAATGGGGCAAACAATCCCCCCCGAAATGACCTCTGACTGTACCACTTCTCACTGCAGTTCGATTATCCTATTTTTGAATGCTCGCCCATATTTTAAAAAGCAACCTCTATCACATTAGCCCCCCCAATGGGGCAAACAGCAGTTCCCCAGGGCTGCTTCAGGATGGGAAAACAGCATGGCAGGGAAGGTCTAAACCCCTTCCCCTGAAGCGCCTCAGTCCAGATGCAAATGGTACATACCAGGGAAGCATGGAGCACACTAGGGAAGCATGCAAATGGTGCATACCAGGGAAGCATGGAGCTTCCAGAACACACCTGTGATGGACCCCAAGGAAAAAAGTAAGGTGTAGTTAGGTCCCTATAGTACATTATGGAAGTACATAAGAACATAAGAGAAGCCAATATTGGATCAGGCCATCCAGTCCAACACTCTGTCACACAGTGGCCAAAAATACCAGGTGCCATCAGGAGGTCCACCAGTGGGGCCAGGACACTAGAAGCCCTCCCACTGTTGCCCCCCCCAGCACCAAGAATACAGAGCATCACTTGCCCCAGACTGAGAGTTCCTATACCTTGTGGCCAATAGCCACTGATGGACCTCTGCTCAATATGTTTATCTAATTCTCTCTTGAAGCTGTCCATGCTTGTAGCCACCACCACCTTCTGTGACAGTGAATTCTATGGGTTAATCACTCTTTGGGTGAAGAAGTACTTCCTTTTATCTGTTCTAACCTGACTGCTCAGCAATTTCATTGAGTAGAAGGTTGAGGCAGTATAATGGACAGCACCGTTTTAGATTGCAGGTGGAAGGACACATTTTGGAATTCTCCCCTATGTCACAAACTACCTGCAAACAGAACACCAACACTGCAGACAAAGAAAAGAGGCAACAACTGTCTCCTTGCTGAACTAATTTTGCCTAGTTTGTTCTCCCCTATGTCACAAACTACCTGCAAATAGAACACCAACACTGCAGACAAAGAAAAGTGGCAACAACGGTCTCCTTGCTGAACTAATTTTGCCTAGAGTTTTCTTTAAGGCAAAAGCAAACATTCCAAAGCTTCTAATGTGAAGCAGTGAAGTACATTCTAATGCTTCTGGGGTGGCCTATACAGCCTGATATAAATGTGAAGCTGGAGAGAAGAAGGAACTCACTCATGCAACTTTGCACACACCCAGTGTTGTGTTTAAAGCAGACTGCTATGTATTCAAATGTTTAACATACCACGGAAACACCTGCCAGGCTCTGGTATGGTAACACTGTACACACTGTGTACGATAGCACTGTTTAAACTGTTTGCAGAGTAATTAACACAGCAACCGTATTTTTTCAGGTTCGGGTATACTGAACCTGAAAAAAATCAGTATTTCCCGATACTCCCGAATCCCAACCTCAGTATGCGATTGGGATTTGGGAAATAATAGGGATTGCTGATTATACCCAATAAATACAGATATTTATCAGATTTTTTTTGGGCTCCGTTTATACCAAGCACACCCCCCTAGTCGTCTTCTCTTCTTCTTTGTACACCAGACATTGCCTTTTCCAACATAAGAGGTTGGGTGCATGTGAAGTTGCATGGATAAGTTCTTTTTCCCCCCCCCCCATTTCCAAAAGATTGGACCAGGTGGTACAATTCTATGGGACCCAGAAAAAAGTGCCCCCATCCTCCATTGTTTCCAATGGAGGGAAGAAAAGACAGTCCCCTTAAATTCCTGCCTTCTCCAAGCTGTGCAACTCCACAGCAAGTGAACTCCAAAGGTATTTAAATGCCTTTAAGAGTTCACTCACTGCAAAGTCACGGGGCTTTGGAGAAGGCAGGTATTTAAAGGGATAGTTCCTTTAAATGGCTGCCTTCTTTAACTGTGGCTACCTGGCCGTCTTTGGGATTGTTCGGGGCAGCCATTTGCAGATAGCCGAATCAGCAGCCCACTTGATGATCGGTTGAGAAAATACCCAATAAATACAGATATTTATCAGATTTTTTTTGGGCTCCGTTTATACCAAGCACACCCCCCTAGTCGTCTTCTCTTCTTCTTTGTACACCAGACATTGCCTTTTCCAACATAAGAGGTTGGGTGCATGTGAAGTTGCATGGATAAGTTCTTTTTCCTGCCAGCATCACCAGGTTCAAATCCCCACTCTGCCACGGAAGCTCGCTGGATGACCTTGGGCCAGTCACATGTTCTC
Source organism: Gekko japonicus (assembly GCF_001447785.1). Classification (NCBI taxonomy): domain Eukaryota; kingdom Metazoa; phylum Chordata; class Lepidosauria; order Squamata; family Gekkonidae; genus Gekko; species Gekko japonicus. The sequence goes on along the minus strand of NW_015175397.1, from coordinate 293,751 downwards.
AGCCTAGCCTACCTCACAGGGTTGTTGTGAGGATAAAATGGAGGAGAGGAGGAAGATGTAAGCTGCTTTGGGTATATACATGAAGTAAGTAAATAAAGTCCAAATCAAGCTTACATACAGCAAAATGAGATGAAAGAACTCTGAGGAAATGGAGTGGACTGTACCACTTCTCACTGCAGTTCAATTATCCTATTTTTGAATGCTCACCCATATTTTAAAAAGCAACCTCTGTGCCTACCTCTATCACATATCACTGAAGATCTATTAAAAGTAAATTTGGACTGGTGGGTGTGGGCTCCAGCTCTTGCTGCATTATTCACTTGGATCGATCTCACAGCCTGTATTCCAAAGTACTGGGGAATGGCCAGGGGTCATTTCGTAGAAAAAGAGCTAGGGGAACTCATTAGCATAACCCATTAGCATATGCCACACCCCCTGACATCAGGGGCCCGGCGGTGGACCTGCAAGGCCAGCGGGAGTGCGAGGAAGCCCCGCCAAGGCCCTCCCTGGCTCCAGGCAGGCAGGGGTGGGGAGAGGCGAGGAGGAAGCAACTTACCCTCCCTCTTCTCCTGCCTCCTCCTGGCTGAATGAGGGCTGGAAGCGGGGCGGCCGGAAGCAGGGGACGGGGCTTCGTCATGTGCCCTGCCCCCCTGCACTTCACCCGGGGGAACTGCGTTCCCCCGCGATCCCCCCCGAAATGACCTCTGACTGTACCACTTCTCACTGCAGTTCGATTATCCTATTTTTGAATGCTCGCCCATATTTTAAAAAGCAACCTCTATCACATTAGGGAAGATGTTTTAAGCTACCTTTCCAATTACTGTGCTAGTTTTCTTTTTAAAAATTGCATGTAAATGTTTTAAAGTTTAAAAATATGACCATCTACCCACAGTGTGAAATGGTACAGTCCATACCACCTCAGGATCCTATTACTTAATTTCCTTGTATGTTTGAGCCAGACTTTAGCTGGCTTGTTCCCCCTAGGTATTGAACTAAGCTTCTCCTCCTCTCTGCACGCGAAAAGATTTTCTTTATAAACCCTGTCCCAGAATTAAACCCTGAAGGCCCATGTTTCATTCTCCCCACTCCCCACCATGGCTCTGGGCTATGGATTTATGGTAGAGCACCTGCGTTCACCCAGGTTCAAATCTCTGGCATTTCCAGTTAAAAAGATCCCAGAAGCAGATGTGGAGAAAGCCAGTTTATGAAAATCAGACCTGAATACACCCTGTTTGAACATGGTATGAGTTTTACTTTTGGACACAGCGTAAAAGAGCTTGAACATGAGCCCCAGGTTAGAACATGGTTTTGGAACCTTGTCCAGAGTTGCTATGACAACATAACCAACCTGAGTCTAGCCATAATATGGCGAGCAAGCAGGGAGCACTGTGTGCTATAAAGCGGGCTACACCCTTCCTTGGTGAGTCACTGGGACTCATGCTTCAACATTCTAGCCTTTCATTCGTAAGAGTTTGGACCTTCAACAAAAGCAACAGTCTTGATCAGGTAGGGGTGAGTGGGTGTGGGACCCATAAATATAAATATGAGGTCATTGGTGGCTAGGAATCAGCAGCCCCTGAGTAACAGTTTCTATAACTTCCACACCTCAAGACAGCATCATATCTGAAGAAGTGTGCATGCACACAAAAGCTTTTTTTTACCTTGAATAACATTTTGTTGATCTTAAAGGTGCCACTGGACTCAAACTTGGATCTACCTCAAGTCGAAGACATCCATGCCAAGTATTGGCTAGACTTATGAACACTTTCAGTAATGGCCACACAAAGCCCAACAAGATTCAGAGCAACAGAAATGGTGGAAGAGGGAAAGCGTGAGAGGATTCTCACATCAGACAGGCATGCCCTTGCATTCTTTAAGTGGATTTCACACACTGTGAACCTCAACTCGTGGACAGGTCAACTCATATCTAGAGACAGCTGCGGCCTGGACCGTTCCCAAAACCTGTTAAAACACACGCAAAGAGATCTCTCTTAACAGAAAACCTGAGCTGACTTCCATGCGTTTATTTAAAATATTTCTCCTACACCTGTGGAAATCCACAGCAATTTAAAAACAACACTTAAAAATCACAAGAATTCACCTAAGCCAATAAAGGATTGAGCACATCTTGCTTCATTAACAGAATTTCAGCTGCTACCAAGAATCAAACACACTGCCTAGTCCATAAGGTGATGGAGGGAGCTCTAACTCTTGAATGCTTATACCCCCCTCCCAAAAAAAACCAACCTGTAGGTCTCTAAGGTGTCATTGGACTCCCGTCTAGCTGTGCTACTGCAGATCAGCACAGATACCCTCTGCATAACCCATTTAATCCAATGGGCACTTCACTGTATGTGTCATTGCATCCATGGTTGCCAAATCATATGGGAAAGAAAGATTCTTAAAGGTGAGGAGCAGGTAAGAAGGTGAGGCTGGCAGAAGGTGAGGAGCAGGTAAGAAGCATCTAGGGTCCTTCTACAACTGACCATGCTTTGTTTAGGAAAATTTTACACTGCCACTCCAGAGAATCTGGTTGAAATACCTTACAGTAGATGTTTGCCATTTGCAGGGATCCACTCCTGGGATCACTACAGATGGGGAAATCCAAAAATACTGGCCACATTTCTCTTGAGATTTAACAATGATGGCACAGTAAGGGGGGGGGGGAACAGGCTGGAGAACATGCTGCATGATCAAATTGCGGATGGCAAATAAATGAAACTGCAAGTCCTGAATCCATGAACAACAAGAGTCTATTGTAGAAAACAAGACTCAATCAAAACCATAAAACAGCATTAAAATAATTAAAAGTTAACAAACCACAGCTTGCATCCTTGAGAAAAGACAAATGAGCTCTTCTATTCCTGTGCTCACCGTGCTCCATCATGTAGACATCTCAGCTTGTGCTCAAACCATAAACGCCCCTCTATGTTCTACAGGGATCAGGTATATTGAAATTAATCTGCTGATCGCTTCAGACACAGCTATCCAGACAAACCCTAACCCCCTTTCTTCCTAGGGCTGCTTCCCATGTTATATTTGTAGGGCAATGAGTGGAATGAACAAACACCGGGACGATGCGCACATCTGCTGAACTCAATTCACTGACAACGGTGAAATAATTTCTTTTAGCTTGAATGGGTCAGCTTAGGCACTGACTACAATTTGAGCCCACTTGCTCTCCAAGAAGCTCAAGGCAATTTTCTGGCACTATAAATGAAGACCATAATATGTGACAATGACATGTTTACATATGGCAAAATACTCACATGCAGCCATCCTATGTAACCCTCCACATACAGGTTTCACTTTCCCCCTCTTTATGGCAGTGCTTTCTACATATGAAAGAACTTCACCTGTGAACTAGGCACCTTGATGTTGGAAGAAACCTGCTGCAGGTGTTCTACACATTAATCCATACCTACTGCTATCAGGTAAATTTTAAACATGCTCTTCTTCCAAGGACCTTAAGGTGACATACAGCATTCCCACTTCCCTATTTTACCCTCATAGCAACCCTACGAGGTAGGTTAGGCTGAGGGCCTGTCAGTAGCTTAGGGTTACCCAATGAGCTTCATGGAAAGAATGAGGATTTGAACTCGGGTCTCTGAGAGCCTAATCTGACACACTAGCCAGTACACCACACTGTTGCACCACAGGTTCTTTGTAAATGATCCCTGGTGATATCTTAAACATTGTTTAACTCTCAAATTCTCCCCTTTTGCTTTATTTTATTACATATGTAGTGTATCTAGTTCCTGCAGTCTACAAGAGTGTGAAATTCTCCCCTTTTGCTTTATTTTATTACACATGTCTTGCAGTCTACAAGAGTGTGAGTTTTTGATCTGCACTAGTTTCCTGCTAATTCCCATAGCTGGCAAGGATGGCTACAAAGAAGGCTTCCCGTTCTCTCTGAAGAGGCGTTTTGGCAGCCAGGATGGGGTAGAGTACCCATCTTTCCTAGAAACATTTCCCACACTATGCAAAACAGAGACCTATTTAGGTACAATCTCTGCTAACAACAATAATCTCTCACATGAGCTGCCTTCAGATGTCACACAGAGTGTGGTTTGAGAGGTAAACAAGACTCAAAATCAAGTTCACATGCTCCCCCACCCCACCTCACCCCTCACACAGTGATATATGACGTAAACTGCCCTGGTTCAGCCCCAAACTAACTCAGGAATCTGTTGTGACAGCCAAATTCAGGCACTTTGACAAAATGAGGTTCACTATTTTCTCCCAATAACTGGAATTCTTTGTGGTGGAAAGTGGCCTCCAGTCGCAGCCAACTTATGTGGTGACCCAGTAGGGTGTTCAAGGCCACAAACATTCAGAGGCAGTTTGCCATTTGGTTTGGTATATATCAATGTTCATAACCATGTACAAAAGGACTATTGGTTTTGTACAGGGCAAACTAAACAGGCACAGTACTGAAAAGCAGGCCTCGTTTAAGCCTTGAGGTCACTGTCACTCTCAACAAAACAGATTACTGCTCAGATGACCCACCTCAACTTCCCAACCTTAGCAAATAACATTATTTGCTGGGTAGCTCGATTGTTTATTTGCTTTCTTCTGTATACTGCCTTTCAGTTCACCTGAGGCTCCCCAAGGCGTTATTAGCCCCACGGATGAACTAATTTGGCTCCACGTTCTACATCCCTCCCTAAACATGCCACCTTCCCAGGAGAGACGTTTCGCTTGGCATCAGCGCTTTGTGGAGGAGGATGTCAGTGGAGTGCCGTGTATCAGGAGGGGCTGTGTGGGAGGCGTGGGAGGGAAGAGAGCCGGTTCCCTCACAGGCTGCCGAAGCTTCCTGCTCCGCAGCTGGGAGGCAGAGATCCCCAGGCGAACAGGCCGGCCGCAGCCCCGGCTCCATTTCCACCAGCTATCAGAGCCGCAATCAATGTTTAATTAGAGGCGATTTAATTACCCGCCTGCTCGGCCGTCACCCGGCGATGACAAGCCGGCTCAGGTTCCCAGCATCGGGAGGACAGTCAAGACGTCAAAAGAAAGGATGCATGACCAAACCCTTCGCTCAACTTCCCCCCCCCTCTCCTCCTCCTCCCCACCTGTAACACAAAGGTTTCACCCTCAGCCCTGTAATTGTTGCAGAACGCAGCTAATGTCTTACTGGAGGCTGTAATTGAGGTGGAATCTAGGTATTGCCTCCCCCCCCCGATTCGTTCCTGAAAAACATTACGAATGTTCATCATCTCCCTGCAGCCGGCTGCATTGCAGGATGGAAGGTGGGTAAGAAGACACTTTCCTGACAAAGTGGGGAGAACAACCCCTTCCGGAAAGGGCTCCTGAGAATCCTTTTCTCTCAAACCCACCAAATATGCATGGGTAGGGTGTGACTGCTCGGCAGCAGTGTTCCCTCTAAGCTGAGTTAGTGTGAGCTAGCTCACACTAACTCAGCTTAGAGGGAACATTGCTCGGCAGTTAAGCTCTTTTGACATGCTCAGGGCCCTTTTTATTTCACACATCTGCCCGGTGCTGCGCAAACTCCACTGGCTGCCCATTGAGTACCAGATCCGTTTCAAGGTGTTGGTGCTTACCTTTAAAGCCCTATACGGCCAGGGGCCCGCATATCTGTGAGACCCCCTCTCCCTCTATGAGCCCTGAAGCTCCCTCTATGAGCCCTGAAGGGTTTTACAATCTGCCAATCAACACCTTCTGGTGGGACATCTGTCTTGCCTCGACTAGGGCCAGGGCCTTTTCAGCCCTGGCCCCTACCTGGTGGAATAAGCTCCCATACGAGATCAGGGCCCCGCGGGACCTTTTACAGTTCCACAGGGCCAGCAAGAAGGAGCTCTTCCACCAGGCTTTTCACTAGAGTGACAGACGTACCTCCCTCTTTTCTGGGTCTCCCCTCAGTGGGTCAGAACTGCTTACCAGAGAGGGCATCGGTGAGACTTAAATCTAATGACAACTGCACCGGCTGAAGGATATAGCTGTAATTTATTAGTGTTTTAATTGTATTTCTACCAATTCCTTTGTATTTTATATATATTGTACTTTTATTAAATCTGATGTAACCCGCCCTGGGCCTGCCAGGCGGGGAGAGCGGGATATAAGTCTAATAAAATAAATAAATAAATAAATAAGGCTGGACATCGGTGCAGAGAATCAGCTTCAGAGCCCAGGCCATGTTCCAGGGCTGAGCTTGTGTGTGCATTGAGCAGTGGACTCTTGGCGGGGATCAGGTTGACTTCGGAATGTGCAGCAGCTCCTTTCATAACACCCCACCCCCCATTTCTCAGATACCCTTCGGGATCCACGACAAGATTAGAAAGGGAGAAGTCTGGTACCTGCACGGTCAGAATCGCTCTCCCCGGTGCTGGAGGACGGGCTGCCCACGGGTCCCGGCTTATCTCCCTCACGGGCTCCCGATTCCTTCTGCCGCGTCCGAGCTGCCTCAATTCCCTTTACTCGCCGGGCATGGCGGTTCCCCTTGTAGTGTGCTTCGGCTTGGCTCTGCGTGAGGGAGACAGGAAAAAAGAAGAGGTCAAAGAAACAGCAGGCCTATACTGTTTGTCTCTTCCAGCCAGCAGTCTTTTCTGGACAGCTCCCTTTGCCTTCAACATGCCTCTGCCAACCCTGCCCCAAACCCTCCCACACCCCCAACTTGCCCCGACCACATATTGCTAGAAATGTGGAGCACTGCCACTCTGCCCAGACAGTTTATCATGATTCCTGAGCTCGTGAAAGGTTTGTTTCTGGGCTGTTTCAGGATGGCCAAAGGGTTGCCTGTGACTTCATTAGGCACCCAAATAGCTTTGCTTCCCCCCCCCCCCCTTCCCCTTGGCAGAAACTGTGCAAGATCTTAACAATACACCAAGCCACCTTCAAACATTAGGCACCCAAATAGCTTTGCTACACCCTCCCCTTCCCCTTGGCAGAAACTGTGCAAGATCTTAACAATACACCAAGCCACCTTCAAACGGCCCATCAGGTAAAGACCCACAGTCTGGCCTATGGCCCAGCGGGCTCCAGTTCTTGAGATTACTATGCCAAACTGCTGTGCCATCTGTTTCAGTTTATAGCTCTATTTTAATCTGTTTTAACTATTTGTTGTGAAATATTTACTGTGAAACGCTTTAACTCCTACTGTGAAATGTTTTAACTCCTACTGTGGGTTTGCTCTGAGCCTGCTTGCAGGGGAGGGCGGAATACAAGCCGAAATAAGCAAACAAACAAATAAATAAACAATGAGCAGAAATTGAACATGTACATATTCTGGCTTGGAGATAGAGCTCGTGGCTTGCAATTTTTCCTATTCATGGTCTGCTCACTGCCATCTCCAGCCTGTTCTTACTCCCACCGGGCCATCATCATAATCGTTACCTCATTACATTTTGCTGGAAATGAGGTTGTTTTGCAACTAGGAGGCAGCAGACACATGTCTCCCAGTATCTGCAGATTTTGCCATTCACAGTGATCCCAGGAACTGAATCCCTGCAAATGAAGAAGGTCTACTGTACAGTGAGGGGAGGGAGGGAACCTCAGCTTGTGAATTTGCCTGCCACGCAGAAGGCTTATAGACTTGGTCAGGGGAAAAGAAGAAGAGGAAACCAGACCCAAAGTTGCAAAGCACATTGGCAGCCCTCCCGTGCCAAAGGGTCCTGCTCTTTCCACTGCTGTCCTATTGTTCTAACCCATGAAGGATAACTTACATAACAAGCCGGCAGAGGCACAGCCAAGAGCAGCTGAAGGTGCCTGAAAGCCCAAAGGAACTCTTCTTTATTTCCAGAGCTGGCCCAGGGCTGCATAATTCGCCTAGGTAATGACACATCCCAGCACACAATGCGCAGGGAATGCTCGACACTCAGGCGATGCACAGGCATTGTTCAATGTGCAGGCTCTCTACTGGTTAACCTTTCAACGCCTCACCATACTAAACATGGTTCCAACTTCCAGTGGCTGTAATCTAATCCTCTTTTCAGTCTCTATACCTACCCCCTTTGCTCTATTTTCTCCAGTCATCGTCTGGTGTGGGCCAGCTGATTAAATTTGCATCCTGCCTTTCCATTGGCAGCAAACAAAAATATATCTATCAAAGTTTGATCAATATAAAAAAATCAATGTAAAAACAGAAACCTGAAGGCTGCCACTTCCCTTCTCTGCTGGCAACAGAGGATGCTGAGCAATTACAGCAGGCATGGGAAACAGAGGGCTGTCTCAGGGCCTTCCCTTTGCCGCAGCAATTGATGTTCCCTGAGCCAGAAACAAGGACAGCAAACAGAGGCCTGTCTCTGTGCTCCCATCTCTCACACTGCCACATTTGTGTGCCTTGTCCTTCACACACTCAAGATTTCCAGCCTAACCCCCCATCTGCCTCATAAATCAATCTCCCTGATTACGACAATGCCATGTGCCTTCTAGCCCATCCAGGGCAATTAGGATGGAATTCAGACACTGCATGAAAAATGCTCAGGTCAGCTGAGCGGTTAGGTCTCCTCCATGGGACATAGCTCCTTTTGCCAGTGGCAGCTGAAACGCCAGCTACGGTTGTTGATCGAAAAGCACAATCGGGCCCACGGTGACCCATGCCGTGATTGTATCCCGGTTAGATTACTGCAATGTGCTCTATGTGGGACCATCTTTGGAAATATCAGTGGTCCAAAATGTGGCAGTCAGGCAACTGTGGGGACTGGATATAGGGACTGTATCACCTCTGTGCTGAAATACTGGCACTGGCTTTCTGTTTTCAGCAGAATTGGAAGTGATAGTTCCTGCTGTTAGGGCATAAGAGGTTTGGGGTCTGGATACATGAAAGACTGCCTCCTCCCATACTGTCCAGCCCACCACTTAGATCTGCCTTAGAGGCCCTGCTCTTTGTGCAGCTGAGGTGGGGGATGACCAGAGAATGTTTTTCCCCCTCTCAGAGGTGGCACCTTGCCTGAGGAATGCATTCCCATTTAACGTTCACCTGGTGCCTCCCCTACTCCCTTTTGCACACCAAGTCAAAACATTTATTTTTACTCAGAGAGAGATCTTGGAGTCGTAGTAGATAACTCACTGAAAATGTCGAGACAGTGTGTGACTGCAATAAAGAAGGCCAATGCTATGCTGGGGATGATTAGGAAGGGTATTGAAAACAGATCAGCCAATATCATAATGCCCCTATATAAATCAATGGTGAGACCTCATTTGGAATACTGTGTGCAGTTCTGGTCACCACACCTTAAAAAGGATATTATAGCTTTGGAAAAAGTGCAGAAAAGGGCAACTCGAATGATAAAAGGGTTGGAACACTTTCCCTATGAGGAAAGGTTAAGGCGCTTAGGGCTCTTTAGCTTGCAGAAATGACGACTGAGGGGTGACATGATTGAGGTTTACAAGATTATGCATGGGATAGAGCAGTTAGAGAAAGAGGTACTTTTCTCCCTTTCTTGCAATACAAGAACTCATGGGCACTCAATGAAATTGCTGAGCGGTCGGGTTAGAACGGATAAGATGAAGTACTTCTTCACCCAAAGAGTGATTAACACATGGAATTCACTGCCACAGGAAGTGGCGGTGGCTACAAGCATGGACAGCTTCAAAAGGGAATTAGATAAGCATATGGAGCAGAGGTCCATCAGTGGCTATTAGCCACAAAGTTCCTGATGGCACTGGTATTTCTGGCCACTGTGTGATACAGAGTGTTGGACTGGATGGGCTTTTGGCCTGATCCAACATTGGCATCTCTTATGTTCTTATGTTTTAACTGGAGGCCAGTGTTCCCTCTAAGCTGTGCATGTGACCAGCCGATCATTAACGTAGGAAGTCCCACTCAGTAGTGATCTGGAGCTGTGCGGGGTCTTGCACTGCCCACTGCCCATTTTCAGATTACAGCAGTTCTATTCCGCTCAGGATGTAAACTGCTCCGCTCAGTGGGGGGGGGGGAATTAAAGGGAACATTGTAAATCTTTTGAACTGATTTTACAACCTGCTTCTGGCCTGAGGACTGTTATCAGAATCATTTAGACTACTATACGTTTTACGCTCTGGATTCTAATGCCCTCTTAAGCTCTAGGCAAGAACTCTGCCTTGAGACCTTTAGAGCCACCATCAGAAAAGAAGATGTTTGGTCTGGGCACAAAGCAGCTTGCTACATTCATCTATGCTCCTCTGGTGTATCTATCTGCTCATAAACCCATGGCACACTATTGTCTGGTTTATGGGGGTTTCTCGGTGAGAGCTGATAAGAGAAGAAAGTAGGACTCTGACCTAGCCTACCTTTACGGTCTTATAATTTGATGGTCTCTCTGAATCCAGCTCTGCCAAGATGACCTCTTGGTCCAGGTTCTTACACATATTCCATTTCCCTGAGCTTTGCACTGAATCTGGCTTCAGTAAGAGATTTGAGATCTGAGCAACCTCACCTTAACGGCACCTGTACACTTTATGCCAGTCAGCATCCTTCCAAATCCACCACAAGTTCACAACAGAAAAGCCACAACACAAGACAGAGACATCTGAGCTCATCCCTCCTTTGACTCACCTCAGAATTGAAGCGGATCTGGCAGACGTTGCAGGAGATAATGGGGCGTTTGGCCTTGGCTACAGGTACCCCGAAGGTATGGTTGATCACTGCTTTCTGCACTGGGTCCATCTTCCAGGAGAAATTGAAGACGGGGGGAAAAAAGAGGTAGATTTTGCTATCATAGACCACAACTGATCCTCAGAAGATCTGTTTCTTATGTACTACTTTAACTGGAGGCCAAGTCACATGATTGTCTTTTATGGCATTTACAGTTTCTAGTCAGCTTGTGATGACTTCCAGCCCCATCAGCGCATAGCAAAGTGTGCATGTGTATTTTTCATCAGAGCCTGAATCTAACTCATCTCACCTTTAGGAAACAAACAAACAAAAAAAATTGTCTTCAAAATTTTGTCAAAAGCCGGCTTTAGCATTTTAAAAAATTGGAAATACATAGGTAATTCCATGGAATAAGCATTTTGTATTTATGGGTAGAACAATGTAGGAGATCTGAGGTATTTTCTGTTCCGTTGCCCATAAAGAGCCAAGAGATTTTAAAATATATATATAAAGTGTTATATACATTAATGAATGAATGACTCTCTCTCTCTCTCTGTGTGTGTGTATATATGGTTATGAATAAATCAATCCAATTTGACAGAGGCTCTAATAGGTTGCTACTGTTTTGCAAATATAGGTAGGTAATGCTGTTGAGAATCTTAGAATTAAGAGGAGGGAAACTGCCTTTCCTCACATTGGAGATCAATGGATGTAATCATGGATATCGTAATGTCTTTTATCTTCTTGTGTAAATTTCTGGCCCTAGAAGAAATCACAATGACCTTCAGTGGATACAATAAGATATTTACTGACCAAGAGTCTTTGGTGGCAATACTTCACTGAATGGGCTGATGCAGCTGAAAGTCAGAAGATTCTAGAAGGACTGGGACGGACTGGATGAGGTAGCCTGGCTCAGATTTTGAAACAGCACTGAAAGGCAGCAGATTTTCAACAGTTTATTATTATATTTTTGTCATCTTGATGGCCCAATTTTGGGTTTTCCACTGTAGACACCAAAGTGTCTAGTGCTATAACTGTCTGCCTCAGGCTGAGGGGTTTATGTGACTCAGCCCCCTGGTTGCTCTGAGAGAAAAGATCTTCACAGACAAAATGATAAGCCTGAGCATTACAACAAGAGAATGAAACACCAAGCATGGGGCAATATCTGGGGAAAAGGGGGTAGTGGAAGCGCAGTACACTACTGGACAGCCTGGTGTGGTTATCAGGGAAGACACCATAACAGAAACCCTTTGGAGCTGGTGTGGTGAATTCACTAAGAGTTTGCATCGAGGAATCCCAGGCTCAAATCTGGCCTTGGCCACAAAGTGACTAGGTGGCTCTAGATAACTCAGTTTCTCTCAATCATTCATATGCAAAGCATATGAATCTTATTTCTTCCTTTCTCACAGCACCCTTCCTACAAGGAGTCAGGGTGGCAAACCCTGTGAAACAGATTAGCCTGAGACATAAATATGGCCACCCTATGAACTACATAACTAAGCAGGGATTTGAATTTGGGTCTCGTCCCCACCCCCAATCCAAGCACTGCACAATTCTCTGCTGACTTCCCACAACCCTGACCTCCGCTCCTTGTAAGGATTACCATAATAAAGCACATGTGAAATGTTCTGAACACTCTCTAAAATGCTGTATGAATTCTAAATATTACTATGTGGTGTGCCGGCCAATACCACAAGGAGCTATGAGATATTCACAGTGGTCGTCCCCCCCCCCCACTGCCCCAACATCAAGCATTCCTTGTGGGTAGAGAAAGGCCCAGACAAGACAAGGATAGTTAAATCACAATGGCACAGTGTGTTTATTATATTTTAAATATTTATATCCCCCCCCTCCTGAGCATCTCTAAGCCCAAGACTAACAACCATTTAAGAATTGCATGAGAACTTTCTACAGAAACAGTGATAAGCCTGGGACTTGATACTTGTCTGCAACCTCACCGGTCTCTTTTGGAGAGAGAAACTCCGGCTTGACACCAGGAAGAAGAGCAAGGGACAGAGTCCTGCTCAGCTGGCTTGCAGTTGGATTTGGCAGCCGGCGGACCAAATTTAAGGCTAGACTCAGTCGATGAGCTGGCGGGCCAAAGATGCTGGGAGCTCTTTTGGCTACTGCTCTGGCCAATTTATTTCTTACTCCTGTATCCTGGGAGAACTCACCCCCCCTCACCCACACCCAGTTCTTACAGTCCATTCCAATGTCCCAGTTGTGTCTGCTTGGCCTGCTTCTACAACCAGTCATTCCACACAACGACACGTTGTTAAGAAAAGGTCTCCTCCTCAGGAATTGTGTATTCCATGGCACTGCCAGCAAGAGGGACCCGAGAACCTTGCAGGCCCACTGCCTCATCTTTAGCCCTCCAGAACCTATGCTATACTTAGTTGACGCTTGCAAATGCAACACTCTGGTTGGCTGGTTTGGCAGAGATGCTTCAGACCTGGAGATGACGCCAAAAAAAAATCCTATCGGCCCTCCGAGAGGCTTGGCAGTACTGAGGCTAATAATAATCAATAAGATCTTGGCACAAAACTGGATCAAGGCCCAGGCTTACTTGGCTATTTGGCCCCAATTTTTGCTATTACAATATAATTGTTAACAGACAGCTGCAGGGAAGGGCAGGAGCCAAATCCAGTGCCAATTGCCTTGTCACAGAAAGATTCGGTTGGCAGGGGAAGGCAGAAACTGAGGACAATTCACCATAAAGAGGTCTCCCCTCCCCAGTACAATGGCCTTTTCAGTACTTGCTCCAAGTACCAGAGCTGGGAAGAGATTATCACATCAGCTCGAGATAGTCCCTGAGGCATTTGTACATGGGCTGTCAAAACTTGTAGTGTTTTTGTACACAATGCTTAAAATCAGATCTTGCTGCAGCTTATTTATTCGGATATTTATTTATTTATTTAATTACATTTATCAACCACCCTCCCTGGTGAAACGAAGTTCAGGGTGGTGTACAATACAGTCATATAAAACATCAATTAAAAAAAATTAAAATTTACATAAGGCAATAAAAATAATCTGATTAATTGCTTATAGACGGCACTAAAATCCTAGCCGTGCTGTTATCTCATAGGAAACGCGTGCGTGTGGGGGGGGGAATTGGAAAGTGGGACTGCCAAGACTGAACCATTGCTGTCCTCAACCAAATGCCTGGCGGAACATCTCTGACTTGCATGCCCTGCAGAAATGTAAAATGTCCCACAGGGCATGGATGTTCCACCACGTTGGAGCCAGGGCAGAGAAAGCCCTGTCTCTGATCAAGGACAGCCGGATGTCTCTCGGGCCAGGGACCACCAATAAATTCTGATCTTTCGAGCGTAACACTCTTCTGGGGGTATATCAGGAGAGGCGGTCCTGGAGGTACATAGGTCCCTGACCGCTAAGGGCCTTAAAGTTCAACACCATAACCTTGAATCTGATCCACTACTCTACTGGAAGCCGATGCATCTTGCGCAGCACTGGATAGAGATGCATTGTGCGAGGTGCCCCCATACAGACCTGTGCTGCTGCATTTTGCACCAGTTGGAGTTTCCAGGTCAGCCTCAAGGGTAGGCCCATGTAGACTGAGTTATAGTAATCCAATCTGGAGGTGTCTGTCGCATAGATTACAGTGGCTAGGTCAGGGCGAGACAGGTAGGGGGCCAGTTGCCTAGCCTAGCGCAGATGGTAAAACGCCAGTCTGGCAACATTTGGGACCTGGGCCTCCATTGTTAAGGAGGCATCCAGGATCACACCCAGATTCCTGACGGTGCCGGTCTCAAGGGCACTCCATCAAGGGCTGGGAGTTGGCACCCCAACCCGAAGTCCCCCCAGCCCAGCCACAGAACCTCCATCTTAGACATTCAGTCTCAGCCAGCTCTGTTTTAACCATCCTACCACAGCCTCCAACCCCTCCGCCAGATTTTCTGGGGTGGTATCCGGCCACCCGCCCATCAACAGATAAAGCTGGGTATTGTCAGTGTACTAATGACACCCCAGCCCAAACCTCTGCAACCAGTTGGGCAAAGGGGTGCATACAGATGTTAAAAAACATTGGGGAGAGGACTGCCCCTTGGGGGACCCCACATATTGAGGGGTACCTGGGTGATACCCTCTCTCCCAGTGCCACCCTCTATCTCCGACCTTGGATAAATTAGGTAAGCCACTGCAAGACTGCCCTCCTGACTTCTATGTTGGCGAGGCAGTGGGTCAGAAGATTGTGATCGACTGTGTCAAATGCTGTCATGAGATCTAATAACACAAGCAGCGCCAACCCGCCTCGATCCAACTGCCTGTGGAGCTCGTCTGTTAGGCCAATCAGAGTCGTCTCAGTCCCATGGCTGGGGCAGAAGCTGGATTTGAACAGGTCCATATTTATACTCGAAGCGACTTTACATCCTCCCCGCCTCCATTTTATTCCCACAACAACCACCTGGTGAAGTAGATTAGACTCAAAGAGTGTGACTGGCCCAAGGTCACTCTGCAAGCTCCCGTGGCATTGCAGTAATATGAACTAGCCACTACACATCTCTTATGAAGCTGCCTTATACCGAATCAGACCATTGGTCCATCAAAAAAACAACTCACACTATATTCTTTTTTCTGCCACTGTTAGTATTCCACTTCATGAAATGTGGTTAATCTGGTATGGAAAGATGTCTGGTGCTATCTTCCTTTTTCACCACTATCTTGTTTCTCCTCTACCTTTAGCGTGGTGGTTTGAGTATCAGACTAGGATCTGGGAGACCCAGGTTCAGATCCCTACTTTGCCATGGAAACTTGCTGGGTGACCTCGTATAAAATGGGGGGGGGGGAATAATGTCAGTCAGCTGCTTTGGAGCTCCAGTGGGGAGAAAGGCGGGGTATAAATGAAGTAAACAAATCCTGAGACTTTCGCTCTGACTGATGTCAAATGTGTCCAAAGCTGCCACACACCATACCCCATACATGCCACACAACATACCCTGTACATGCGTACATATACGTGAGCACACACTTTTCTGACAAACTGGATTAAATGCATCAGGTGAGACTACGTGTGTGACGTATGCAGCAATTGCACAAATGCAGTTTTTATTAAGGAGGGGATGAAAATCAACGAAGCACAACATGGTATTCCAGGAAGAAGTAGCACAGATCCATCGGGAAAACACAAAGGTTTGTTCTGGGACATCAAGCAGCAAAATTTGAATGTAATGAAAATATAAGAAAAGTACTGGGCTGGAGCTCAAATACTTTGGCCACCAAATGAGAAGAGAGCACTCACTGGAGAAGACCCTGATGCTGGGAAAGATTGAAGGTCAAAGAAGACGGGAACGGCAAAGGATGAGATGGTTAGACAGTGTCATAGATGCAGGCGAACATGAAGTTGAGCAAACTTCAGAGGATGGCAGAAGACAGGAAGGCCTGGCGGGATCTGGTCCATGGGGTCGCGAAGAGTCGGACTCGACTGTGCGACTGAACAACAACAACTGGGCTGGGAGACTTCTTCTCATGGTTTCTAAATACAGTTTGGATGTTCTATGGTGATAAAAATTAAAATAAAATAACTGGGCCCTTTTCAGGTATTTCTTGATGCCTGGAGTTCTTCTGATGGGATGACAGGTCTGCATTGGTACTTTGTCCCCTGCTCCCTGATGTCAAGTAGAAGGCGATTAGTGAATATTGAGGTCCTGCGATGATTTCAACGCAGAATCTCTCTGATCCTGTAAGATGGAACTGGCGGATTTCACAGTTCAACAGCTATCCAATAGAGAACCAGCATGGTGTAGTGGTTAAGAGTGGTAGACTCTAATTTGGAGAACTATGACTCCCCACTCTTCCTCCACCTGAAGCCTGCTGAGTGACCTCGGCCCAGTCACAGTTCTCTCAGAATTGTCTCAGCCACACCTACCTCACAGGTTGTCTGTTGTGGGGAGAGGAAGGGAAGGCGATTGTAAGCTGCTTTGAGATTCCTTAAGGTAGAGAAAAGCAGGCTATAAACACCAACTCCTCTCCTTCCAATATGAAGAGTGTGAGTGAGGGCATATCCACGGTGAAGGCTTACTCCCAATTTCAGTTTATGGAACCAAATAACATCTGAACCTACTCAGGAAATTGCTATGAAAAATAAATCTACATGAAGACATGATGGTTGAACTCTTTGAACTTCTATTTCTTTTGGGGTGCACACCTCTGAAAATGTCGCTCACTTGAAGGACACCAAGCACTACATCGTATGAACTGCCAGTGTTGTTGTTTAACCCTGGCAGAGTTTTACTGTCAATCCTTGCCTCTCTACTCCAGCTGAAAATGATTCTTGAAATTTTGTTCCTTGGGGACAAGGGACATCCCCCCCTAACACGATGAAGGGGGAGCTGGAGGTCTGCATAAGAAGGGGGGAATCTGTGAAAATTCCCCCTTCCTTCCATTAGCAGAAATTTGCTCCAGGGTCTCACCAGTTGTGTGTGCATACCTTATTATAAGTCTGCAACACGTTTGCCTTATTAGCCTTTCTATGATTATGTGAAGCCCTGACCCGGATGGATGAGGCTACCCTGATCTTGCCAGAACTCAGAAGCTAAACAGAGTCTGCCCTGGTTTCTATTTGGATGGGAGACCACCACAAATGTCCAGAGTCGCTACGCAGAGGCAGGCAATAGCAAACCACCTCTGTTCGTCTTTTGCCTTGAAAACCCTATGGGGTCAACATAAGTCAGCTGTGATTTGATGGCACTTTCCACCATGATCGTGTGAAAGGGCAAAGGCCTGCTCACCAGAATACAACCAATCCATTGGTAGCTTTATATCTGGTTGTTCAGGAGGAAAACTATCCCTGCACAGATGATAAAATGACTCTGAGGTAAATACTCCCAATCCCAAAGCAGCTTAATCTTTCTAATCACCTGACCAAAGTAAGTAAAGAAAGTTTTACCAAGTGTCAGATGTAGAGGTGTGGGGGAAAGGGCATCCTATACATCCTCAGGAGAGACAAGTTCAGCAAAATGCCACAGCAGCATTCCAGAGGTGGTCTCAGAGCCAGTCCCTCATCCAATGCTTCCTTGAAAGCTTCTACACTTGATAACACCTTGTTCATATGCTCAAAGCAACTAGCAGAGTAACTTGCTTCCCAGAGGAAATCACCCCACCCCCCCAGACACACACTATGGTCCAACAGGGCCCTAACTGGGGTAACCTTCCAATCAACTATTTAAGGAGTAAGAATAAGGATGGATTTAAAATGTAATGCTGGTGAGTAGCGTTGCCAGCTCTGGGTTAGGAAATTCCTGGAGATTTTGAAGAAGTGGAGTCTGGGAAGTGTAGAGACCTCAGCAGGGTACAATGCCATAGAGTTAGGGTTGTCATCCCCTCGATGGGGCAGGGTATCCCCTGCTTTTGGGGGCCACAATCCACTGCCAGCCAGATGGCTGGCAGGCGCAGCCCCACCCCCAGAGAGCACCGTTGTGCCTGACATGATGACATCAGCTGGAGGTGATGTCATTGCACCAGGCACGTTGCAAGGGGGACGCTCTAGCATTTGGCTAAAAACTCTATGGTGACCATAGAGTTTTTGGCCAAGTGCTAGAGCGTCCCCTGCACGACGTGCCCAGTGTAATGATGTCACTTCTGGGTGATGTTATCATGGCATATGCACACCAGAAGATCCAGGAACCCGGGATGGAGCCCCCCAGGTAAGCCCTGGCAACCCTACACAGGGTCCACCCTCCAAAGCCGCCATTTTGTCCAGGGAAACTGATCTCTGTAGCCTGGAAATCTGGCATAATTCTGGGGGATCTCCAGCAACCATCCTGAGGCTGGCAGCCATGCTAGTAAGGCAAACACACTTTCCCATGGGTCTCTGATCAAAGTCCTATGGGCAAGGGTTCCCCCCCCCTCCCTTGCAGGCATCACATTTAAATCATGTTAATCCCATCTGTTAGCCACCCTGAGCCTATCTGGGGAGGGCGGGGTATAAATTGAACAATAATAAATAAATGTCTAAGTACTCCTCTCTTGTGGGTGGAAGGGGTATGAGTACAACTCCTTTCTCAAAGAGAAGAGCTAGATCATCTGAACAGGTGGGAGGGCGGGATATAAATTGAACAATAATAAATAAATAAATGAAGAAATGTCTAAGTACTCCACTCTTGTGGGTGGAAGGGGAAAGAGAAGAGCTAGATCATCTGAACAGGTTCCTCAAACACAGAAACATGTGTTCAGGCTATGGTTTTTGTTTTGCTTTTTTGCAAGTCTACTGCACCACAGCCATCTCAACCCACCACAGGCAAGAAAGAAATTGCGACGGCGAGAGGGCCACGTGATCAAGAGCACTGCATGGGGCATTCTGAAAATCCCCAGCTCTTCTGAATCAGCCAAGGAACAGAAGGTCATCAGAGCAGACAAGCAGAATGGGTCCACGGCCAATCCCTGCAGGCCCTTCCAGGCATTTGCTGGGGAAGCAAGAATTTCCCAGCCTCCCTGGAGAGGAACCGCCCTTCTCTAAACTTTCACGTCCAAAAGAAAGAGTGCAACCCAGCCCAGCCCGAATCATGGCACATCAGCCCAGCAAGCCCCAGGACTCTGCATAAACTGGATCGGCTTCACACGCCTCCGTGGTGATCGGTGGTGGGTGGTGGGGGAGACAGAGGAGGGTGTGGCAGCTGTTCAAACAGCTCTCACTTCATCCCAAACTTGGCCAGGATGCTCAAGATTTACCAGGGGTGGGGGTGTGGAATGTAGAGGAAAGATGGGGAGATGCAGAACCACCCTGCTGGGAAGTGTTTGCAGCCTCAGGTTTGTCAAAAGGAGTATCTTCCTAAATGTTTAGACAATCAGAAATTACATGGTACGGCACTCGCAAGACTAGACCATTGTAGACTGGGGGTGTGTGGGTAACATTTTTAATACTCCCCCATGAACAGTGAAAACTGTAACGTCAGGAAGGAGGATTCTAGTTTCCTATAGTCAAGGCCTTTCCCCCCCCCCTTTTGTTTTAAATGGAGGAATATTCAGAAACACCATCCATCGCATTCAAGATGGAACACTTCAGTGGCAGTTCAGTCATGCTGTGGGTGGTTTACCGGCAGTACAGCTCAGGGTAAAACTAGATGTCTGGATTTTTAAAGAGTGTAGTCCATGTTTTCTGGACCCAATTTGGGTTCCCCACAGCCAGCCCATTCAGGCTCAGAACACTGTTACAGAGGGAGGAAGGTTCCTGTCCCCCTTGGGTTGCCAGATCCCTGGTCTGCCCGGGGTTCCCCCCCAATTTTTTTCAGGCTTCTGCCTGCCACTGGCCAGCTGGTCACTGGGGGAAACCCCACTCCCAAACACTGACATTGCTGTGATGACGTTATGTGGAAGTGATGTCATCATGTCAGGACGTCACACGGTGACGCTCTGCTTTTTGGGCAAAACTATGGTTTTAGGTAGAAAAGCATAGAGTTTCGCACAAAATGCAGAGCGTCGCTACACGTCATCCCTGATGTGATGACATCACTTCCGTGGGATGTCATGTGACCTCCCCGCCTGTTGTGTCCGCTGGCCGCCACCAGGGGCCAGCGACTACCCAGAGCTTGACCCTGGGTGAACAATGGGAACTGGGCTCCTGGTCTCTCCAACAGGGAGCCAATACAAACATGGGAGGGAGATTCGAACCCCCCAATGAGATCCAGGGGGTGTCCCCTGGATATGTAGATAGTTGGCCTCCTGGCCGTTTGTCTTTGTCTTAGTTGTGTAAGAGTCAAGCGTGCAGCATGTTATGGGAGCTGAGTGGGCCTAGCCATGCGGTCAACCCACTACACAATAGTGGCGACGAAGGTGGGATTTAGCGCTAGGCCAACCCGGCCGAACGGCGTCTGAAGGCACACAGCTCCACAGCTGACCGATGAGCGAGTCCGAGTCAGCCCAGCAGGCCCCAGCACCAGCACCCCCCCAAATCCCCCTGCCAGCAAGCCAAGGGGACCTAGCAACCTTATGCCCCCCCCCCAGTTTTCAGCACTGAAACAGCATTGAGGGGGGGAGCTATTTCCCTGTTTTACACAGTGGTTGTGGGGAACCTGAGTTGGGGAAACTCAGACCCAACTCTTTGAAAACATGACTGTTTTCCTTCAGTTTTTACAGCTGAAAGCCAAATGTGGGCTGTATGTTGGTCTCAAGGTCCTGACAACTGTTCAGCTATAAATCCAAGGGACACCTGGCTATCAGAAGCTTATAATCATGTTAGAAAGAGGACCTTGTGGCCCACTGCCTGTGATAAGTAACAGCTCTCCAGTGACCGACAAAGAGGGATCTCTTCCAGTCATGACACCAGAATTACCTTCTACATGGCTTGCACGTGCATATGTTTTAATGCACGTTTAGACTGCAAAACAGGAACACTTTTACGGAGTCTTCTCTGATGGGTGGTGGCTCTAAGACAGAGAAAGATGTTGAGATTCCAGGGACTGAACTAAGGACTTTTTACATGCAATGGCTTGGATTCAGCAATGTGCAAGTAGAAAAATAAATGGACTTATTGAATTTCTGCTTGTGCAAGACAGATCTCGTGTTAACACCTACAGCTTCCCTCCCTATGCATTACAGTGCCCAGAAATTGGTTGCACACAATCTTGCACAAGCAGGAATATTTAAAACATTTAATAGCTGTCTTTCTCCCTTGCAGAACCCAAGGCAGCTTCCAGTATAAATAAAACATTATAAAAAACACAATACAGACAACAGTTATAACACCCATAAAAGCCACAGTTTAAAAACTCCAATTAGGACTGCCTATAATAGAAGCTAAACCAATCAAAATGCAGTCCTAAATAAAATAGTCTTCAACTGCCTCCTGAAGATCGACAATGAGGGGGCCAGGCGCACCTCCCTGGGGAGACTGTTCCATAATTGTGGGGCTGCCATGGAAAAAGCCCTCTCACCTGTACCCAACAAGCACCTTTAATTGGCAGGACAGTCAAGAGGGCATCTCCCCGTGAACTTAATTCTTGGGCAGGAATGTATGAGAGAAGATGTCCCTTCAGATAACCTGGTCCCAAGCCATGTAGGGCTTCAAAGGACGAAACCAACACCTTGAATTCAGCTTGGGAGTGGATCAGCAGACAGTGTAATTGCTGTAATATTGGGGGAATATGCTCCTGGCAGCTGGCCCCAACCAGCAGTCTAGCTGCAGCATTCTGCACTAGCTGCAGCTTCCGAACACTCCTCAAGGGTAGCCCCAAGTACAGCTCATTGCAACAGTGCAGTCCAGATGTAACTATGGCATGGGCTACTGTGGCTAGATCTGACTGAATCTGGCTTGGGTGCGGCTGATATAGCAGCTGAAGCTGGGCATAAGCACTGTGAGCCATAGCAGCCACTTGGTTTTCTATGGTGGCTGCTGCATCAAGCAGCGCTCCTAAGCTGCGAACCTGGCTTTTCAAGGGGACTATAACCCCAAACGAGACAGAGGAGATCTGAAGTTCCTAGTCTGCCTTTCTGGTAACTCAGAGAACCTCTGTCATGTCAGGATTAAGTTTCAGCTTGTTCATCCTCATCCAGCCCATCACTGACTCCAAGTAGCAGTTCAGAGCATCAACAGCATGTTGAAAAGGCAGGTAGAGCCAGGTATCATCCACATATTGGTGACATCACAGCCCATGCCTCCTGATGATCTCTCCCAGTGCCAGAGAGCCAGTTTGGTGTAGTAGTTAAGTGTGCGGACTCTAATCTGGGAGAACCGGGTTTGATTCCCCACTCCTCCACTTGCACCTGCTGATGTGACCTTGGGTCAGTCACAAGCTCTGGCACAGCTGTCCTTGCAAAAGAGCAGTTTGTGTCAGAGTTCTCTCAGCCCCACCCACCTCACAGGGTGTCTGTTGTGGGGAGGGGAAGGGAAAGGAGTTTGTAAGCCGCTCTGAGACGCCAAGTGAAGGGCGGGGTATAAATCCAATCTCTTCTTCTTCTTCTTCTTCATACTGATATTAAATACAGTAAGTTTGACTTAACACAAACCACTACCACCGTCTTTCTCTTGCATTTCTGGTTGTGCATCAGCTTTACTGCAAGTGAAAATTTCATGCTGGAGCCACACCTATATATAGACATCTGAGCCAAGGCCTTTCCCCTACCAAATCTAGGACTCATCACTCACTAGGGACCAGCTGATGCTCCATCTGCACAAACCTACCTATGACGGCTGCTTTAAACATCAGATCAAAGGCTGCCAATGCCCTCCTAACAGCTTCAGCGATGCTCTTATCCCAACCCCTTTGCTACACAGAGCTCATCTTAATTATACATGAGCAGGAAGAAGAGGGGAACTGCAAGAAGAAAGCTTCGGATAACTGTGTTAGAAAATCTATACAGGGATAGCTTTGTGTGAATGGTGAAACAACTACTAACCTAATTCAGGAGCCTCTCATAGAAAAAGGAAGGCACATGTGGATTTACTTTGTGGTTAGTGTGTGGATGATGCAGTAATGAATGAGCGATGCAGGTGTACAACCAAGAGTGGTGGGGACAGGGGAAACAAAATCAAACACCAGACTACGTGTCTGCACGGTGAACTTCGGTCATATTATCTCATGGTTAAAGGTTTTTCGCCCAAGGAATGATGAGAACTGTAATTATGTGAGAGTGGTGAAATATCTCACCCTCAGAAATCCCTACCTGAAGCCACAATAAGACACGATTTAAGACTTAACACACATTAACCTATCCCCTTCCCCCAGTATTCCTAATGAAACCTAATGAAATATCATCAACTGGATCAACCAAAATAAAGCAAATGTTGCACAAAATGTACAACCATAGTTTAAAAACAAAAACACACATAAAATGTCCGTAACTATAAGTATCTCTTATACGCAATTTGGAGTACCTCTGCAATGCCTATCCTTACAGGGTTGCCTTTTAGGAGTTACTGGGCATGCTGCCATTATCTACAGTCAATACACCAAGCAACTAAGTAGTCAAGAAACTGCTGCTTGGACATCCCCCATGGAGCTGGAGGAGGGAGTTTTCTTAAAAAAGAAGAAAAAAGAGGATTGATTCGCACATTATGTACTCAGTCTGATTTGTCACTCATTACCCTGAAACTGTCAACATGTATGGGTGAATCCATTCGAAGGGGAAACACAGTATCAACAGAGCAGAGGCATAGCTCAATAGTGCACATACACTACTATTTCCCCTTGTAGACGAGGACTGGAAAACCACCTTAGCAGTTACTAAATATTTAGCTGCAGTGATTGCCTGTAAGAGGGTTGGATCCTGCAATCTGCAGGCACAAGAATAGCAGAATCTGCTCCCCACCCTTCCTTGGAGCCATTTCTAACCCCAGGAAAATTTATTCCTAGGGTCAAGGGACTGACATATACTAATAGCCAAACCAGTCTGGTAGCTGCAATTGGGGGAGAGGGGAGAGGGGAGAGGGGTGTGTGTGAAATCATTCCTGTCTTGTCTACGAGCACAACTCTGCTCACAGAGATGGCAAAAAGGGCTCTTTCACTCCCTTCCCTCTCCCCACTGCAGCCACCTGACTATTACTGACTATTACTACATGCAACTCCATTGACCTCAAGAATAAACTTTCCTGGGATGGGAAATGACTCTGGGGGGAGAAGTAGGTGGGGAAGATCCTATACTGTCAGTGCTTTCCTCTGGCGGTTCACAGGATCTGAGCCAATGATCCATAATTTGTCCATGAGCCAATGATCCATAATTTGTTTAAACAGTAGCTGCTTTTCATCTGCACTTCTTAATATTTCACAGAGGTTTATAGATCAACATGTGCCGGATAATTAATAAGAGGTTGATAAGATTGCACAGTTATGATTGTTGTTAAGGCTGCTGCTTGTTAATAGCCAATGGCTAAATACATTTTCATTTATTTAATATGAATCCGCTTGAACCAGCTTAATTGGTCAATTGCTCAATGGCAGCTTTTAGCTGCTTGATCATAGGGCTGCATACTGAGGGACCCCCACACATGTTTTTCAAGGTTAATTTGATTCTGGGGTTTGACCATAATAGGATAAGAAGGAAAAAGTAACCTGAAAGATGGCCTTTCCTTCTGACAATGCACTGCATTATCTTAAGCTTGCCTTGAGATCTCAAAAAGGCACCACTGTGGAAGCTTTGGTAACACGTAGGTTTCTTTCAATTCAATCACCCAATCAGTTAAAAGGCCAATGATTAATCAAAGAGTTTCGGCTGAACTGATGCCTCTAAATTGCTACAGGATGCAGCAAGGTCATTAGCATGGCTGGATCCTAAAAAAGGATTAGACATCCTCCATAAAGCTATCCGGCAGTGGTTATTCAACCAAAATGTAGCTTCCTTGTTCAGAGCCTGCAGACCTCCAATCCACAGTTGCTGAGGACAATCCGTGGGAGACGTCCACCACCTCCTGCCCTGCCTGTGAGCTCCCTGGGCAGTGTGACTGGCAAACCCTTGGAGATAACAGCGCTGCACAAGACAGCTCTTTGATCTGACTCACCAAGGCATTCCTTTTGCACTTATGCCTTCAATGGTCTCTTCTGCAAAAGGACACCAACGCTGCCAACACTCGCTGTTGTAGATTTTCCGGGATGTATGGCCATGGTCTTGGCATTGTAGGACCTGACGTTTTGCCAGCAGCTTTGACTGGCATCCTCAGAGGTATAACACAGAAAGATGGAGTACTCTCTGTGTCAAGGTGAGAAGAAAAATGGTAGGTCTTGGCATTGCAGGACCTGACGTTTTGCCAGCAGCTGTGATTGGCATCCTCAGAGGTATAACGCAGAGCCAACACTGCTCTGAGCTTCCCATTACTTGGATAAGGAACAGCGGAACGAGAGTTGGAGAGAGAGACAAAGAGAACCCCCTCCCAGGAAGTTTGCAAGCTAAATATGCCCCCTTTATAAGAGGCCAAGCACACCTAACTCTGCTTTCATAGGCACCATGATAATGCAAAATCCCTGCCCATTTCAGGGGGACTAGGAGGGAGAGAAGGAGACTTGCCGCTATGCTAGTATGGCATGGAGACGAATGCAAGGACGGCTCACGGAGGGCAGGGGGGCTCCAGGGAGGGAACTGTCACTGCAGTCAGCACCACCTTGCAAAGGTGACTTTGGAGGTTGCTATTGCATTCATACATCAAAGGTAACCTGAGTCAGTTTCTAACTGGGAACTTCCATACAAGAAAGGGAGAGCAAGGCTACTCACCTGTATCTACTTGCAAGCATATTAGAATTAAACAGAATTAGCTTCCCCTCTTCCCCTAAACTGGGATTATAGACCACCTTGGTGTAGAATCACAGTTTGTAGGGGGAAACCAACATTGGTTAATCTGTACATCTCCATTTATACATCACAGGTAACCAAAATTACAGTGCAACCCTAACCAGAGTTTTACTCTTCAAAGTTACCCTTCAAATTTTTGGAAGCATTGGGCTAAATTTCATGAGGACTGACAGGTGGTAGTTTTGCCATGTAGGTATTTTAATTGACTCCTGTCAGGGTTTGCCCTGTTGCTGGGTCGCTTTGCATGTATTTATTTTATTTTGCATTTATTTCTGTTGGTTTTAGATTATGCTGCTTCTCATCCACGATTTTGTAAGTCTCTTTGGGGGAACCTCAGGACATATAAGTATTTTAAGAAATCTTTTTGGAACAGAAATCAATTCCTTTTCTTTTCAAATGTAAGCAATTAGAATGAAAAGAGATGCGGTGTTTTAATAGTGGCAAGCCAATTTGACAGCATTTTCCTTTAAAATGTATATATACCTCCCCCTGCCCTACAATGGTGAGTTCTAGAAAAATATATATACAAAACCAGGAGAGCTCCTAGGTAAGTGCTGATGAAAGTATTTTGGTTCTGCAGGCATTCGACATGATTGCAGGCTAATGCTTATCAGTTATGGCTAGTATCAATAACATCTTCAACATGCCTCCCTGTCAATCTCTGGAAAAGTACAGAGATATATATTTTTTTTAAATCAAGGCCAAAAATGAACATGCTCAGAATATGCATGCACACAGACTTGCCTCTTAAAAGCATAAATACTCTGATGCACAGCCTAACACATATGGGGAGAGGAGCACTTAAGGCCCAACAAATCAGAGACTTGACTTTTTGGTGATTATATTAAAACCACCAACTGCAACACCAGTTGATATATGTGTAACCTTCCCCAAATTCCCTGAATCCCATGGGATATAACCACTACTACAACTACTACTACTACTACTACTACTACTACTACTACTAATAATAATAATAATAATATAAGATAAGCCAATGTTGAATCAGGCCAATGGCCCATCCAGTCCAACACTCTGTCACACAGTGGCAAAAAATGCCAGGTGCTATCAGGAGGTCAGGACACTAGAAGCCCTCCTACTGTTGCCCCCCACCAAGCACCAAGAATACAAAGCATCACTTGCCCTGGACTTAGAGTTCCTATCTATACCTTGTGGCTAATAGCCACTGATGGACCTCTGCTCCATATCTATATATCTAATTCTCAAGTCGCCCCCTGGTGTACGGATGCTTAAATCCGCACATCGGGGGGACCTGGGGGGGAGGGAGAGGTTTGTGCGCACGTGGGGCGGTCCCCACGTGTGCACAAAAATCCTAAATCTGGAAAAAACCATCGAGGGGATGTTTAAATCCCCCCGAAATTCACAGAGCGTCCCCTGCGCATGCGCAGGGAACGCTCTGCAACCGACGTTGCCGCCGCTTGGAAGGTGAGCGGCGAGCCGGTAGGGGGGGCCCTCGCTTCGGAGCCGGGGGGGAGAAGAAAAAGCCGCGAGGCTTCGGAGCCAGGGGGGAAGGGGATAGAGCAGCAAGGGGGGGGACTTACCTCCTCCTGCTGCTTCCTCCTCCGCCTTCTGACTTTGGTGCTCCGTTTGGAGCTCTGCCTCCCTCCCCACCCCCGCAAGTATCGCGGGTCCACCCCTTGTATTTATCTAATTCCCTCTTGAAGCCGTCCATGCTTGTAGCCGCCACTTCCTGTGGCAGTGAATTCCATGTGTTAACCACTCTTTGGGTGACTCATGGCAACCCCGTGGGCTTTCAAGGGAAGAGATGAGCAGAAATGGTTTCCCATTGTCCCCCCTCTGCATAGCAACCTCAGTGTTCCTTGGTGATCTCCCATCCCAGTACAAACCGTAGCTGATCCTGCTGAGCTTCCAAGCTCTGACATGATCAGGCTAGGCTGTACTGTTAGGCTGCTTGTACGCAGAAGACCAAATATCTGTGGCCACTGTGTTCCTTTTCTGGCATACTGACCACACAGTTTCCTGACAACCTAGAAGTCCTGGGACAGCTAGCCAAGGCACTGGTTATCCAAGGTCACCTAGAGCCAGACCACAGGTGGCGGCACAGACTTAGGAACTTAGAATCTCCTATCCCTGTACTAGATCCTACTCTACCCCTAGCGCTGGGGACAGAACACAGGAGTCTTAGGTCATGAAAGGATGACACTTGCCTCCACCGTCCCAGGGACACTGGCAGCCTCCCAGCTCCTGTCACTCTACCTGTTACGTTTCCACTGCCTCTGCCCAGCATGTAACAGATACCATATCTGTTCAAGGCGACAGAGAGTGTCATCCACAACCTCTCTCTCCAAGGCAGATGGAAAAGGGCAAATTTTAGACACTGACCTCTTCTGATTATATGCATCATATAACCACTTTTCTGAAACAGATAGTAGATCCAATATGATAGGGCAAAGGGCTAGAACTAGAGGTCTGTCAGACTCCTATGACCATCGGTACAACACGCAGGCAGTTTCCAGTAATTCAGCACCATGAGGCTCTGTGGATGGAAAAATCAAGCATCTAGTCCTTATGACTGAGGGCAAAAGCTCTGTCACCTTTAATGTACCAAAAATATATTGCTAAATGGCAAATAGGGTGCTGATAAGAAGAATGTTTTAGATACGGTGGAGTAGAAGACAGAAGTTGGCTTTTCGGCAAACTATTCTAGTCTTTCTGTTTTTGTTGTCAAGTCACACAGATGACTCTTCCGCACTGTCATTTTTGTCACTCTCTTGTCCAGGGCTTTTTTTGTAGAAAAAGTCCAGCAGGAACTCATTAGCGTAACAGGCCACACCCAGCAGTAGAAACTCATTAGAACTGGCTACATTAGGGGTGTGTGGCCTAACATACAAAGGAGTTCCTGCAACAAAAAAGCCCTGGGTTTTGACAACAAGCAAGGTAAACAGAATAGGAAGCAAAAGGTGGGTGTGGCTGGATGACCACACTTCTGGTAACATGGGAATGCAGCCTAATATGCTAATGAGCAGTACAGTCAGGGGTGTGGCCTAATATGCTAATGAGCAGTACAGTCAGGGGTGTGGCCTAATATGCTAATGAGCAGTACAGTCAGGGGTGTGGCCTAATATGCTAATGAGCAGTACAGTCAGGGGTGTGGCCTAATATGCTAATGAGCAGTACAGTCAGGGGTGTGGCCTAATATGCTAATGAGTTTCTGATGCTGGGTGTGGCCTATTGTGCTAATGAGTTCCTGCTGGACTTTTTCTACAAAAAAAGCCCTGGACAAGAGAGTGACAAAAATGACAGTGCGGAAGTGGTCTTAGGCAACCCCCTCATGAGGTTTTCAAGGCAAGAGACGTTCAGAGGTGGTTTGCCACTGCCTGCCTCTGCGTCTCAGCCCCGGTATTCCTTGGTGGTTCCCATCCAAACACTGACCAGGGCCAACCCGGCTTCGCTTCCGAGATCTGACGAGACCTACAGTCAAAGTTAAGCCCTATTTAGTTCCGTTTGCTTCAATATGCACCGCATTTAAAATGGCATTTAAAAGTGTTGAACTTTGGCTGAATTTTCCCCATTGTTATTAACTGATGGATTTAAATCTATACTCTGCCCTCCACCCCAGGCCTGGATTACATTTCAAAAGTATTCCCCATTACACCCACTGCCTTTCCCGCCTTATCAGAACGTAAGATTAGGGTTTGCCAATTGACCTCAAAACTAAAAAGTCAAAAATTTCAAATATTAATTTCTTAGAACTGTACCTGCCAAAACAAGTAAACTGTGGAAAAACAGTGAAATTAAATCCTCAAATAATGCCATCTATTACTCCTTTGTAACAATTTAATGCAGAAATATATGTCTACCCACCAAGAAACTGGACAGTTCCCCTTGGCTTTTATCCTGGAAACCCAGAGACAAACACAAACAGTTACAAAATCTTCTTAAAATGAAAACACTGTGTTTCAGTCCCCACCCTTCAGTGACTGCAACAGATCAAAGTCGGATTTAAGGGTGGTTCATTGTAATCCTGCAGAGCAGGGAACTACCAGTTCCTAAGAATCTATCGACATCAACCCTCACATCGCTGGAAGTTAAGAAGCCCCCCTCCCTTCATAGTGCAATTAAAAAAATCTAGGCTGCCCTGACATAAAAGCATTTTTGGCTTGATGGGATAGTTCATCAAAGCCAGTTCCCAACATTCCGCCCAGCATCCCAACATTCTAACACACTCTGATGTGTCCAAGAAAGATAGAGCAGCCGGGGTGGGGGTGGGGGAGGCTATATTGATAGAAGCAGACTGGATTCTGATTGGCTGGGGTTACCAGGGTCACAGAGAACAAGAAAAGCCTTTGCCCCAGTGATGGACCCTTCCTCTCATTTTAGTGAATGCCTACCATTCATTTGTAGGTCAGGGGAAAACAGGAGACTTGGGACTGAAGAGTGAAGAGGCAAAGTCTACCTTCCAGCTCTGAAACTGGCTCTCCTTATGCCTTTCTCACACACGCACAAAGAAAGAAAAGAAGTGTATCTCCAAACACCAATACAATGACTATTTATTAAAACACTCCAAGCTTGTATACCTGACCAAACTCCTAAGGTACTCTCTTCCATCAGAGGCAAAAGAGTATGAAGAAAACATGCTGGCTATCTCTCTTCTTTCTCACCTGTTGATCACTTCTTATCTCCCAAGCAAGGATCTGCTTTCACCATTGCGAGAAGATTGAGTGCTCTCTCAACGGTAAAAAGAGCTCCTTATTTACGAGATAAGAGGCGATCAACAAGTGAAAACAAGGAGCGATACCTGTACCTTGTTTCTCCATAATCTTTGTAATGCCTCTGATGCAGAGAGCTTCCATATTCCAATCGGGTCAGGCTCAGTACTTTAATCAACAGTCATTGTTTTTAGGGCCTTTTTGAGGTTTGGCTTTTGCGCGCACGCGTGTGTGTAGTTTGCAGGTCCACATGCCCCACTCACAATCTGTTCTTCCCAGACAACCCACCAGCCATTATAATTAGATAGCAATTGACTTAGTCATCTAATAACACTTGTCCAATCACTTGACAGGCAATCTGTCATGATCTGGGCTGTGTCACCAGAGGCCTACTAGGCCCAAGGAGCCTGGCTAGCAGTAGGTGAGGCTGGGCCTACAACTCCCAGAAGCCCCTGGGAGGTTTTGGAGCCAAAATGGACCAATGGGAAAAGAGGATTTCTTTTCTTTTCACCCACTTACTGTTATTATTCTGCACCTTGTTGTTTGACCTCCTATAAAATAAACCTTTTTCTTGTTTCACTCTGCCTGGTTCTCACGCCTATTATTCGGCCAAAAGGGAGGTCTGAAGGTCTTGGCAGGGTACTCCGGGCCTTCTCAAGGGAACCTAAATCCAGAGTGGTGGAAGCAACAGGTGACACCCAAACTGAATCGTGACACAGTCCAAGAGACATTTTTTAAGATTAGATGCTTATACACATAGAGATCCACAAAAAAATAGCAAAACGGGTGGTCACTGTAGTGATCGTTTTGAAAGTAATCTACTAGTAGGCCTCTGGATTGAGTCTAGACACCACTCTCTCCACAACGTCTGGCAGTTCTCTATCCACATACTGTTGAGGCCTAGCTTGTAGGATCTTGAGCATGACCTTGCTAGAGTGTGATATGAGTGCTATTGTGCAATAGTTTGAACATTCCTTGGCATTTCCCTTCCCTATTCCTCTTACACAGCAACATCTCACTCTGCATTGTTTCCAAGAAGGGAAAAGGCTAGGAGGAAACCAGACTTGCTCCTTCTCTTGGAATTGCAATTTGTTCTCCTCTTACCTCTAGCGGGACAATGTGGAAAAGGAAATAGCTGTGAGGGGCTCAGCTTCTGCCCCCCAAACTCAATAGAGTATACAATGGCTTGCTCCTTAGTCCATGCCAAAATTCTACAGTCACCTGCATGAAGGAGCAACCCGATTCCCTCCAAGGGTAGGACCACCCCAAAGTTTCATCCTTGGTCCTGGCACACAGACTGCCCTCGGAAAACTGGCTAAATCTGTTCTTCTTAAAGAAAGAGTAGAGTGCCTTTAATGAACTCTACCATCCAGCTGCTGAGCCGTTCCTCCTGAGTTTCTTCAGCCTTGGGTGTTTCCAGATCATTTGTCGGACCATGCAACAAACAACCTCAACTGTTCCACGGTCTCCTCCCTTCCCACAAGCCCATGCTGCTGATTCATACAAAGCCCACCATTTGTATCTCACACAACATCTCATACAGACCCTCCCTCCATATAGCATCCAGGTCAAGGACTGTACACTGGCTAAGTCACTCTTTGGCACCTGCACATTCCAGCCTCAATTCCCACACAACAGGCTCCCCAAAAAGCATCGTTCTACAAAGACACCTGGGAAATTACTGCTATCACATAGTATTTATACAGAAAATCAGAACACTATAAAGCAGGGGTGTCGAACTCATTTGTTATGAGGGCCGGATCTGACATAAATGAGACTTTGTTGGACCGGGCCATGTGTGTCATAAAATGTAATGCCAAGTAGTAGAGGTATAAACTTTATAAAAGACACAAACACAAAGGTTGTTTTTTTTTACTTAAAATAAAAACACTCTTGCAATATTTTATTTAACAGCGTCTGATAACTGGCACCTCTTGCTCTGAATGATTGCATCAAAATATCCGCTATTGCAATCTTGAGTATGCTGTTCAGGTGTGTATCTATAAGCTGCAAACCTAGAATGATGCAGCAGCAGCAGAACTGGAAGAAGCAGCAGAAGACAGCCAGTTCCACTGCGGGCCTGATAGAAGCCCTCTGGGGGCCTGATCTGGCCCCCGGGCTGCATGTTTGACACCCCTGCTATAAAGCAAAACTGCTCAGACTATCCACAATTACAGTGTATGGAACTTGACTTGACTTGAGTATGGATGGACCCAGGAGGAAGATTGCAGCTGAAGTACTAGGAAGGCTGGGCACATTTCGTCTTTGTCCTGCGCAAGCACAGCAATCTGTTATGAGCACAATTGTATGTCCGTGGTAGGAAGAAATTAAAATTCTGTGACTAATTAATCAAAATTCTCTATGGAAAGAGGCTGGACTCTGCAGCCAGCATACTTTATACAAACTAAGTACATCTGCAGGCTATTGTGGGATTGTTGTTGCTATTTTGCATAATTAATTCTGGGTGTCCTAGTCATGGATGGTACGGTGACACAGAAACTACAACATGCACCCCCATCACTCCAGTCTCCCACCTTGAGTTCCTTAGTGCTCCTTGACTTTTCTGATATATACCACCTCTCTGGCTTCTGCAGAATTATGCAAGCCATTTTCAAGCATAGGTTTCAAGGCCTCGCTGGTGGACCTCCTCATGGCACCTGGGTTTTGGCCACTGTGTGACACAGAGCATTGGCCTGGATGGGCCATTGGCTGATCCAACATGGCTTCTCTTATGTTCATAAAGGGTACAATCTTTGCTTTAAAAAACCCTACACACAAACACTGGAAAACTTAAAATTATCAAGGAAGCTGAATCTTACAAGTATGTTTCCTCCCCTCTGCTCTTATAGAATCTTGGATTCAATGAACCTCGCCTTAAGAACATAAGAGAAGCCAATGTTGGATCTGGCCAATGACCCATCCAGTCGAACACTCCGTCACACAGTGGCCAAAAATACCAGGTGCCATCAGGAGGTCCACCTGTGGGGCTATTACTGCTAATGTCTGGTCAGCTTGACATTGTTGACTTCCATTTTGAACATGGAGGACAGGAGCATTGCTTAATGTACATGAAGTCATGAGAGCCTGCAGGGATATTGCATCCTTTACCTACATATTAGTTTAAGCTACAAAGCCTCCTGAGGTTTGGGACCAGTAAATAAAAGATTAGATTTGGTCTCAGCCTTCCATTCTCTAGAACACTTGCTGGCAAGTTCCCTCCAAGTGTTGTCTTCTTTGACCTTCAATCTCTCCCAGCATCAGGGTCTTCTCCAGTGAGTGCTCCCTTCTCATTTGGTGGCCAAAGTATTTGAGCTTCAGTTTCATTATCTGGCCTTCCAGGGAACAGTCAGGGTTGATTTCTTTTAGGATTGACTGATTTGATCTTCTTGCAGTCCAAGGGACTCTCAGGAGTCTTCTCTAGCACCATAGTTCAAAAGAATCTATTCTTCGGCGCTTGGCCTTCCTTATAGTCCAACTCTCGCAGCCATACATGACTACCGGGAATACCATTGCTTTGTACTTCTGGCAGTTCTCTATCCACGTACTGTTGAAGCCTAGCTTGTAGGATCTTGAGCATGACCTTGCTAGCGTGTGATATGAGTGTAATTGTGCGATAGTTTGAACATTCCTTGGCATTGCCCTTCTTTGGGATTGGAATGTATACTGACCCTTTCCAATTCTGTGGCCACTGTTGCGTTTTCCAAATTTGCTGGCAAATTGAGTGCAGCACTTTAACAGCATCATCTTTTAAGACTTTGAATAGCTCAGCTGGAATACCATCACCTCCACTAGCTTTGTTGTTAGTAATGCTTTCTAAGGCCCATTTAACTTCACATTCCAGGATATCTGGCTTGAGGTCAGTGATTATACCATTGTGGTTGTCAAGGACATTGAGGTCTTTCTTGTATAGTTCTTCTATGTATTCTTGCCATCTTTTCCTAATCTCTTCTGCTTCTGTTAGGTCCCTACCGTTTTTGTCCTTTATCATGGCCAGCTTTGCATGGAACGCTCCCTTGATCTCTCCAATTTTCTTGAAGAGATCTCTAGTCCTTCCCATTCTATTGTTTTCCTCTATTACTTTGCACTGTTCATTCAGGAAGGCCTCCTTATCTCTCCTTGCTGTTCTCTGGAAATCTGCATTGCAGCTTCAAGTGTTCGTTTTGAGGAGGGGCTGTGGCTCAGTGGTAGAGCATCTGCTTTCCAGGCAGTAGTTCCTAGGTTCAATCCCAGGCATCTCTGGTTAAAGGTAGTGGGATAAGTGAAAGACCTCTGCCTAAGACCCCGGAGGCTAAGTGAAAGGTCTGCCTGAGACCCTGGAGAGCTGCAGCCAGTCTGAGTAGACTATACTGACCTTGGTAGACCAAGTGTCTGGATCCAGTATAAGGCAACTTAAT
This sequence comes from Gekko japonicus, assembly GCF_001447785.1. Lineage (NCBI taxonomy): Eukaryota > Metazoa > Chordata > Lepidosauria > Squamata > Gekkonidae > Gekko > Gekko japonicus. The sequence continues at coordinate 258,901 of NW_015175397.1, read as the reverse complement.
GTGTTCATGTGTACCACCTGTAGGGTTATCTATACTACAAATTTATACTGGTTTCATACCAAACTGCTAGAACTCCCCTGCTCCTTCCAAGAAATGCAGAGATGTCTCTGTTCAAGATCCCCAGCCCACTCAAAAATCTCTGCCTTCCCAAACTGCCTGGGTATAACTTAAATCAGGGCTTTTTCTTTCTTTCTTTCTTTTAAAAAAAGAGGTGCCGGAACTCTCAAGAGGAAAATGAAGTTTTCAGTCTATATACTGAAAACTCATGAACGTTTAAACATTTTAAAAAGAATTTTGTCGAAGAGGTTCCGGAACTCTGTGCCGATGCGGTGCATTCCCCCAGAAAAAAAAGCCCTGACTTAAATCCATTTCTAGACCCTGCTGTCCATTCACTTCAGTTCTGCAACCTCCGTGGTTCCAACACATTCTTTCCAATGTATGATAGTTTTAAACGCCCTCTTGAACATCTCCTTGCTGGGATTCAATTACATGCAGCTTTAGGAAAAATAATCTGCTAACGAGGCAGTCTAAACTGCCTATGGAAGTATGGGATGTCATTGTTTGGCTGATCCTCTGTTGGAGATGCTTAAGGGATAAGATATTCTGCCTTAAGGCAAGAGGCTGGCCTGGATGATCCGTCACCTCTCTTCCAAATTCCAGCTCTATGACCCCAAATTAAGAACAGTGGAACAAATTGGGCCATGAAATAATCTGCCCTGGATAGTTTTGAAAATGTCATTTGGGGGATATTTTCAAGAGGAAGCTCAAGTGAGCTGCTGCTAAGAGATGGTTTAAAGGCTAAACAGTCTCAGATTTATAGCAGGGCTGAGCTCTGTGCTTAATTTCTAGGAAGGAAGAGAGTCATGAGAGCTAACCAAATCTTCCGGCTGGCTGTAGGGACCCCGTGCAATTCGACTGGCATTTCCAGTATCAAAACAAATGGTCATTTCCTGCAGGAGCGCACAGGAGCGGAGCTCCGGCAGTAAAGAGCCCAGTGGGCGGGCACATGCAACAAGCCCCACCCCCTGCTCCCAGCAGTCCTCAGTCAGAGCAAGAAGCAGCCAGGTAAGTCGCAGTGCCCCCCCCCCGGGCCAAAAAGTCCAGTGGCACCTTTAAGACCAAGTTTTATTCAGGTACAAGCTCTCCCTCCTCTGAGAGGACAGATCTACATGTTCCCCCCCCAATAGCTAGCAATCCAAAACAGTCCAGTGGAGCCTGAGCGGTGGATGTTGCCTTCTGACACACTTCCGGTGAGGTCAGGAGGTGTGGCATATGCAAATAAGTATGCTAATGAGTTATGCTAATGAGCTCCTGCACCTCTTTTTCTACAAAATGACCCCTGAATGAGAGCATTTGTGTGGCACCTCCAGTGGTCAATGCTGAGCAAGAATTACACTAAGGGGTCCCTGATCTTTTTGAGCCCGTGGACACCTTTGGAATTCTGACACAGGGCACAACCACACAAGGACAGACTCAGGAGGCAGAGCCAACCACAAAATGTCAGGGAGTAAGCTTATGCATAGCTCTCAAGCTCAGGGGTCCCCAACTTTTCTGAGCCTTTGGAACACACTGGGTTTTTGAGTCTTCCGACACACTGTGGTGAGCACAAGAGTTGCTGCAAGAGGAGAAGCCAGCCACAGAATGGCTGCGGAAGATTACCTTCTGTCAGTTCAGTTTACCTTTATTGGCATTATAAAAGGGAACATTAAACAAATACATTAAAAAAAACTAAACATTAACTGAATCACAAATTGAAATGTCCCAAAATTACAATATATTACTTCGTATAAGTACAGCAACATGTAAAAACTTTGCCACTGAATCAGTTATATTGTCATCAGTATTGTTAAGCAGAAACAGCAATTTATATGTATTGGGAAAACTCACAATGCTGGATAAAAGTGGAGATAAAATACTTTGTCTGTTTTAATAAGGGCACTCTAACAACACATGAGGCACGATTTCAGTGGCTCAGTGGTTAAGAAGCTGAATTGCAGACTGGAAGGTTGGTAGTTCAGCAGTTTGAGACCCGAGTGCCGCGTGATGGAGTGAGCTCCCATCTCTGGTCCCAGTGCCTGCCAACCTAGCAGTTCGAAAGCAAGAAGTTGCAAGTAGATAAATAGGTACCACTTCGGTGGGAAGGTAACAGCGTTCTGTGCACCTTGGCATCTAGTCATGCCAGCCACATGACCGTGGAGAAGTCTTTGGACAGCGCTGGCTCTTCAGCTTGGAAACGGAGACGAGTACCGCCCCCTAGAGTCGAATTCAACTGGTTTTCAAGCAAGGGAAACCTTTACCTAAGGTCTATTAGAAAGGGTATACCCTGAAATCTTCTGGTTAGAATTGCTGAAGGTAAAACGTTAAGCCTAGGAAGAGAAAAAAATCTACGAATTTCTGGAGACTATAGTTGATTACCTTCTGTCACACAGTGAAGATCCCTGTGGTCACAGCTGCTGCCAAAGCGACGTTTTAAAAAATCTTCACAACCAAATCTCCAATGGCCAATCAGAAGCCCTGCTAGGCAGAAGCTCCACCTACTTTCTAAAAACACTTGGCAGATGCCAGGAAAGATCTTGGGTGGGTGCTATGGCACCCAAGGGCACCCTGTTGGAGATCCCTGCCGTAGCTCTTCTGAATTTCAGGCAGAACCTCTGTTCAACAGGACGCTTTTAAAAAAATGAACATACTGTTTAAAATATTTTCTTCCATACACACTATAGAAGTATATCTATTTGAGGTAGCTAAGAAACACTCATCTGGCAGTATCTGTCAGATCTCCAAGGGCCAATCAGAAGCTCTGCTGGGCAAAAGCTCCACCTGGTCCCACCCACTTTCTAAAACACCTCGCAGGTGTCAGGAAAACTGTTGGTGGGCACCGTGGAGCATGATGGGAACCATGATGGGCATCACAATGGAGACCCCAACTTACAGTATAAAGAACACCACCACCCATGACCTTGTCCTTTATAATGCAGCTTTTCAACAAGCTACTGGATATTCAGGGCTGTGTGTTCTGCGAGCCTGTTTTCTGAAGGGCCAAAAATATGTGGATCACAGATCTCCATCAGTATGTAAAAAAGAAAAGTGCATGCATGTACAGTCACAATTCAGATCCAGGCCACACAGGGGTCGGAATCTATCACTCCCTACTTTGGCTTTGCTAACTGAGCTCTACGCGCTATTATCATTATTTTAAATGGAAAAAGATGAATCTGACAAAAACCCTTCCTATCTAAGGGCTGGCTAACTGTTACTACATACAAGAGAAAAGCACACTGCACATGCCCAGAGGCATTCCATTGTAACATCTTCTATTCTCAGGCTAAATATGGAAAATTACAAAGCTCATCTCTGGATCTAATTAATTTTGGGTTGGAGAGGATTTTTCCATTTCTCAAAATCCTCAGATGAGGCTGGGCTAAACACCAATAAGCCATTGTATCTATTGAATGGCAGCCAGCAAGTGAGCCACAGGAAATAATAAACTGTTCCCCTCTACCCTAGTCCTCTCAACAACGGTCAAGGCCTCGGGATATTTCTCAGTCAGCAAACCAATATCAATGGCAGGGACCAACTGTGAAACTTCCCTCACACTAAAAAGAAGGATGAACTGGCAGGCGGCCTACCACAATAGTGTACTCAACCAGACCCTACAGCTGTGTTGCGACAGAGCTGAACTGGGCCAGGCTTTAGAGCTGAAACTCAGCACAACTTCCTTTGCCCTAGAAGCAGGAAGGCAAATCTGTATGTGGCAGAACTCAGTGTCGCTCTTTCCTTCAGGATCTACTCAGAAGTCTGTAGTTGGAGCAGAACCTCAAGAAAGGTTCTACCACATTGTACACAGTACCCCCCAAACACACTGTGGGTTGAATCCAGACTAAATTTCCCAGTGGCAGACTCCTCTTTCACCTCTGGCTTGGAAACTGGAAGAGACAATCTGGTTTACCTCACTGCCCCACCCTCCAAGGGCCAGATTTGGCCCAAAGGGCTTCCATTTGCTGATCTCTGTAACTGTAAGGAGTAGGTTCTCATACTACAGCTTGTCAAGACAGGACGGGATAAACTATAACATTATTATCCCCCACTCTCATCGTTACTGAGGAAAGAATTTGAGAATCCTGACACACCCAGACCAAAATCTCACTCATCATTACTACTCATGCTTTAACCACTCAGTCAACATCTGATTTTCAGACTTAAATGTATGATGAGGTTCATTCAAGACATACACCCTCAGCTGGCCCTAGGTTAATAGTCACTGACTCCCCCCCCCACTCCCATGAAGACAGCTATGTATTAAAAAGGTGTTACCTCTGTCTGAAGTAGCTACCACTACTTCCAGTTCCATATATACGGGCAACGATTAAAATCCACGCTTCACTCTGAATCGAATGGTTGATGGGTAACAGATACATGACAGATGAAAAAAAGTACTGGTTTCATGTAATTGATAATTAATGTATGGAACTCACTGCCACAGATTGCATTGATGGCCAATGACCTGGACACCTTTTAGATTTTTTAACTATCTAATTCATTTATACCATGCCATTCTCCCCAGTGGGGACTCAAACTGGCTTACATCATTCTCCTATCCTCCATTTTATCCTCACAACAACCTTGTGAGGTAGGTTAGGCTGAATGAGAGTGACTAGCTCAAGGTCACCTAGTGAGCCATGGCATGAGTGGGGATTCAAACCTGGGTTTTCCAGATACTAGGCCAACACTGGGATTAAACAAATGCACAGAAGATAGGTCCACCTATGGCTATTAGCCAGGTTGGCTGAATGTAAATACTGTCTTTAGAGACGATGTACCAGTGTGAATACCAGTTGCTGGCACAAGGTGGGGAGAATCAATCGGGGGGAGGCTTTAGCTGTTTGCAAGCTTTCCAGTTGGCCAGTGTGGGAAACAAGAAGCCAGACCAGACAGATTATTGTTCTGATGCAGCAGGGCTCTTATGCACAGTGAAAAGGTAGAAGGAATAACTCTGGCCTTTGACAGTCATGACTGTGAACGCACCAGGATGGTTAAGTGCCTTTCCCCCCCTGCTGTCAAGTCAAAGCTGACTTATGGCAACACCATACAGTTGTCAATGCAAGAGATGTTCAGAGGTGGTTTGCCACTGCTTGCCTCGGTGTCACGACCCTGGTATTTTTTGGAATTCTTCCTTCCAAGTACTAGTCAGGGCTGACCCTGCTTAGTTTCCAAGATCTGACGACATTGGGCTAGCCTGGGGACATTAGGGGATATAAATCCATTTTAAAGAGATTTGGAGCTGGGGAAAGGGTTCCCCAGCCTTCCTAGCTCCCAGTCTCCCTACCAGTTTGGTGTAGTGGTTAAGTGTGCGGACTTTAATTTGGGAGAACCGGGTTTGATTCCCCACTTCTCCACATGCAGCTGCTGGATGACTTTGGGCAAGCCATAGTTCTGACAAGAGCTGTTCTTGAAAAAGAGCAGTTTCTGTCAGAGTTCTCTCAGCCCCACCTACCTCACAGGGTGTCTGTTGTGGGGAGGGGAAGGGAAAGGAGTTTGTAAGCCACTCTGAGACTCCAAGTGAAGGGCGGGGTTTAAATCCAATCTCTTCTCTTCTTCTCTTCTACTTGCTCAAATACACTACAACCCCCAGTCTTCTTCCCAAACTGAGTGAGTCTTCCCAAGCTGAGTGAGTCTAGCTCTTGTGCTCACCCATATATAAATATGTGTGTGTGTATATAATTTTGCCATCAAGTTGCAGCTGACATAGAGACCCCATAGGGTTTTCAGGCAAAAGGCATTCAGAGGTGGCCTCCCATGCAAGTACTCAACACATCAAACCCTACGTAGCTTTCGAGATCTGATGAGATCAGGCTACCTTGGCCTATCTAGGTCAGGGCCCTCAATAATCACCAATTCCGGCTCCCATATTCAATGACCCCCCCCGGAATTAGGAACGGAACCCAGAAGTCTGAATTCCATGCTCTGATACTCAGGTAAACTACCCTTCATGGAACCACAGAACTGATCTGAAGCTTTCTCAAGCACTGCCATTAATTCCACTCCCATCACTTAAAATCATCCTCAAACCCTTCCGTCCCCGGATCCAGAGTAGGGAAATCCCCACTGCAATCGCTCTCTACCCCAACTTTCAAGCAAGGTTTGTGGTGCTGCAGAAGAGCTGGGTAGCTGTGATTCTATGAGATCTGCCGTTGCCTCTAAGAGGGTCACTAAACCCCAGTCTAATTGTGGATGGAATTGGCGGGAGCACTCGCTGGAGAAGACCCTGATGCTGGGAAAGACTGAAGGTCAAAGAAGACGGGGACGGCAAAGGATGAGATGGTTAGACAGTGTCAGAGATGCAACGAACATGAAGTTGAGCCAACTTCAGAGGACGGCGGAAGACAGGAAGGCCTGGCGTGATGTGGTCCATGGGGTTGCGAAGAGTCGGACTCGACTGTGCGACTGAACAACAACAACAACAACAATCACTTCTTTAATGGAGGAAAGAGAAGTTTCTCAGAACCCAGGATTTTTTAAAGTGCCAGATGGAAGTCCCTTATGGCAAAGGAGCATCACCGTCCCTCGACCAAAGCCTGGCTTCCTCTAACAGAAGGGCACAATCAATTCAACAGGGACCAAAAAAACCCCCAAGCCTGGAAGAGAGCCCCTGGGGACTCCCTTCCGCCTGCTCTCCCAGCACTCTGCTGCACATGCAAGCAGCAGCATCTCCCCACCCCCACCCCATCATGTACACACACTGCCTGGAGAGCTCCTCCCCAGCAGCAGCTGCATGCCCAAAGGCTCCTTGTAGTGCAAGAAGATTTTCCAAGTGGTAAAACATCTCTCGTTATTCTTTGATCCCTTTGGGCTCCCCGGACTCTTAAGAGCTTATCCTAGGAAAGCAAGCGGACAGCATTTTCCTCTTCCCCGCCGCCCTCTTCCCTGCAAGCAAGCAGATCCAAAAGTGGGAGAATGGCAATTGTCGAGCTCAGCTGCCGGCACCCCTGCAGTATCTGTTCCAGAGCTGGCCACCCGCCAGTGATGGGGGGATGTAACTACATCTTGTCATGACATCTAACTTGCAGAAACCCCACGTTCAGCAGATAACAGCTCGAAATAAGACTGAGGCTAGAAATAGATGCCCTGGTCTCAGCGTCTGACCCAGACAACCCAGGACACTAGTGGGGGACTTAAAAAAAAAAAAAAGTACCTTCTTGGGCTTGAGTAAATGTGCCGAGGCTGTTCTACTTTGGATTGTTCCCATCGTAAGAAAAGCCCCCTAAGAGTATTCTATCTAGTCCAGCATCCTCTTTCCTGCTGGGGCCAATGACATACTTCCAGGAAGCCCAAAAGAAGGGCATGATAGCTTTCCATTACTATCCCCCCCCCCCTCCTAGCCACTTGTATTGTCTTCTTGGGACATCCCCCTGTCCCCGTTTGTGCTAAAACTAGGCTTTGGACCAGGGAACAGCATAGATCCCCTCACAGAGTCCTTCAGGTCTGATGATCTATGATTTGTGGTGGTCCAAAGCTTATTGGGGGGGGGGGGGGCAGAGCTTTTATGTACCTTCAATATTCTGTGGTTAGATTTGCAAACAAGAAATGGGAAACTTCTTCAGCTTTCTCTAGGACTGGGGATCTCTGTTAGCAATCTCGGCTAAACGTATCATTCACACAAGAGAGTCCCCGCAGATAGAAAACTAGTGTATCAGGGTGAAAGTTCCCTGGCATCTCGTTTTCTTTGTGCAGAGCAATTTCTCCTTTTTTTAGTATGGGGGAATGTCAAATAGTGTGAGCCCCTCAACCCACCTGCAATCTGAAGTGGTACGATCCAGGAGTAACTTTGCCCTCTTAGTAGGGACTGAACCACAGGTGCAGTGTCTGGTCAGCCGCAGGAACTGTATCTTCATCCCTCAGTGTCTATGCCCTCACCAAATCACAGTCTCTCCAATACAGGAAAAACAAAGCTAATCGCTTCTGTGTCCTCTGCACAGCATCACCTGCTTTTTCAATAACCTTGGGCATTCTCACACCAATTCACATCCTGTCCACCTGAATAACGAATGTTCCTGCAGTTCCCTCAAGGGTTCCACATAACGTTCTAGAAATAAAACCTTGGAAATGAGGGGAATGCAGTCCAGGGCTTTGTTTTTAAGAACAGAAGAAGAAGAAGAAGAAGAGATTGGATTTATACCCCACCCTTCACTACCCAAAGGTGTCTCAGAACGGCTCACAAAATCCTTTCCCTTCCCCTCCCCACAACAGACACTCTGTGAGGTAGGTGGGGCTGAGAGAGCTCTTTTGAGAACTGCTCTCGAGAGAACAGCTCTGAAAGAACTTACAACTGACCCAAGGTCACACCAGCAGCTGCATGTGGAAGAATGGGGAATCAAACCCGGTTCTCTCAGATTAGAGTCCGCACTCCTAACCACTACACCAAACTGGCTCTCGGGAGTTCTAGGCTCAGCTTTCCAGCTTTAAGAGTGGAGCTGGGTTAAATTCTATAATTTCCTGCATTTTTAGTTTATTCATTAGATTTTTACCCTGCCTGCTCTGAGAGGTATTCTCTGTTCTCCCATCTACTCCCCATTTTATCCTCATAACAACCCTTGAAGAGAGGTTAGGCTGACAAAATGAGTGACTGACCCAAAGTCACTCCGTGAGTCTTCCAGCTGAGTGGGGATTTGAATCCGAGTCTCCCTGTAGCTGGGCTCTTTAACCCCTGCACCACACGAGCCATGTTTTCACATAAAATAGAAAACAAGAGCAAGACAGGCTAAAAATGCAGGTTTTGTTCTCAGACGGGCATAAGCCAGAAAGTCCAGTGGTTACAACCAAGTATCCTAGACTCCCTATATCTTTCGATCCATATTTAAATATAATAAAATATTTTTAAAAATCCTTACACACGCAATGGCTTGGAGTAAATGAAGGAGCAAGAATTAGCAACCCTCAGAGGCTCCCTTCTCCTATGTTTCACACATACGAGAGTTGCTATTCTGACCCAAAGTAGAAAAGTCTAGAGCAGGGACTCGTGCAGAGACAAGACATACACCCTCCTATGAGAGCAGGAAATCCTGCTGCATCAAGAGAGGGAAAATGATCCCATCATACCTAGTACAGAAACACAGCAGACTTATCCAGCAGAGGCTGAATGGGAAAAGGCAGGGCGAGAGCAATGATTCATGCAGAAATATAGCAGCTGCCGTCTCTGTGGGTGGATACTCCAGGCTCAAAGGAGCCTCTAATTATTCAATAAATGGATCACAGCAAACTAGCAGTTTTCTTGTAGCAACAAGTTTAGGAATCATGGGTTATAAGACATGGGGAGGGGGGATTAGGGAGCAGGAGAGACCCAGGTTCAAGTCCCCACACTGCCACGAAGCTTACTGAATGACCCTGGGCCGGTCACTCTCAACCTAAACGACCTCAGAGGGTTGTTGTGAGGATAAAAAGGAAGGAGGGGAGAACAATGTACACCCACCCTGAATGCCTCAGAGGAAGGATAAAAATGAACTATATAAATAAACTGGGGAAACGTTTTTTGAAATCACCAATTCAGTGAATGTGTACCTAACGTTTACAGGGGTTGTGAGAGGTGAAAGTCCAAATTCCTGGGCTCAGTCCCCCAAACCTGAAAGGGAGAAGAGTGTAGCATAAGAACATAAGAAGAGCCCTGCTGGATCAGACCAGTGGTCCATCTAGTCCAGCTTCCTATCTCACACAGCGGCCAACCAGTTCCTCCAGAGGTCCAACAACAGGGCATAGAGGCTGAGGCCTCTTGGCACTGGGATTCAGAGGTTGACAGCCTCTGAACGTGAAGGCCCCCCTCTGTCACCATGGCTAGTAGTCAATGATAGACCTGTCCTCCCTGAATCTAATAGTCGTTACAGCTGGAATGGACGGCCCTCTGTGTGCCACTGCAGTCCTCGGTGAAAGAGTAAGATTGAGCAATTGGTCATAGCCGTACAAAACAGGCAGACTGAAAGCTAAGACCGAGGCTTATTTAATTAGTTAGATCCCACCTATCCCTGGACACAGATTCGGGGTGGGGGTGGGGTGTAACAATTCTTCCAATCAAACAGCAGCGAGCATTAATTTAAACACTTGGCTTTTTAAAGCCAAGAAAAGTGGGGGGGGGGGGAACCTTCCTCCAATGACAACAACCAAACCTAGAGGGCATAGAAACAGGGTTGAAAAGGGAAAGTTTGGTCTTTTCCCCTCCTTTTCTTCCTCTTCCTTCGCTGCCAGGGCAGAGTGTTAGGAGAGCAAACCATTGCAAGGATGCCAGGACGCAGAGGTCATTTCGGGGGGGATCGCAGTCCCCCCGGGTGAGGTACGGGGGGGCGGAGAGGGAGGGTAAGTTGCTTCCTCCCTGCCTCTCCCCACCCCTGCCTGCCTGGGGCCAGGGAGGGCCTTCGCGGGGCTTCCTTGCGCTCCCGCCGGCCTTGCAGGTCCACCGCTGGGCCCCTCATGGGGCTCGGCAGTGGAGCTGCAAGGCCGGCGGCGACGGCTGGGGCCGTTGGGGGCGGGGTGTGTGGCCTTATGACACACTTCCGGTGATGTCAGGGGGTGTGGCATATGCTAATGAGTTATGCTAATGAGTTCCCCTAGCTCTTTTTCTACGAAACGACTCATGCCAGGACGAAGGGAGCGGGGGGGGGGTGCGGCGGTGGCGGGATGGTTGAGAGAACGAGAATCAATGAAGAATAGTGCCGAAGAAGGGCAGAGAATATCACTCAGCATCTTGGAGGATGGGAGAGACCAATGAGAGGCTGGTAGGATGGCTATAAGGTCTGCAAGAGACACCCGGCACCTCGAAGAAGAGCAAAGGCTGGGTTTGTGGAGAGAATGCCACCTGTGTGGATGGGGTTAGTGCGAAGGGAAAGGTAGATGTGCCAGCATAGTCCCAGGATGCTTTGCAGCACAGTGTTTTGGTCAGAGTGTCGGACTGGGATCTGGGAGAGCCAGACTCAACTCCCCACTCTTCCACAGCAGCTCCCTGGGTGACCCTGGGCCAGTCCCACACTCTCAGCCTAACCGAGTCTCACAGGGTTGTGGTGAGGATAAAATGGAGGAGAAGACAAGGATGTACGCCACCATGGAGAATGGGACTGGGGGGGGGGGGGGAAAAAAAATAAATAAGGAACTTGACATTGCCTGGAGGAACATGGAGGTTGTGACCTTGTGGAGAAGGAAAGGTATGTGCAAAGGATATAAGGATGCTCAGCTGTTCAGGACCTATTAGGAGGCAGAAGGTGAACAGGATTGGGACAGCCACCGGATCTAACACAAAGACACCTGCTTGGACAGTGGGCACAGAATGGGCAGAGAGATTCTTGCACACCTGCCCCAAATGCTAATGGCTGCAGAGACCTCAGCTATTCAAACCTTCAGGACTGTCTCTCCCAGTATGTCCCTCAAAGAACGTTACACTCCATGGACCAACTTCTACTGGTGATCCCTAGCCTGAAGGAGGTCCACTTAGCCTCAACCAGAGCCAGAGCCTTCTCGACTTTGGTGCCGGCCTGGTGGAACATTCTCCCAAGAGAGATTCGGGCCCTGCGGGACTTAATGCAGTTTTGCAGGGCCTGCAAAACGGACATATTCCGGCAGGCCTATGGTTGAGGCAGCAGAGATCTAGCAATACTGGCCTCCCCCGGTGTATTTTCCATCTTGATATTGTTTACTCGTCTCCCCACCTCCTGCATTACTAGTTACCATCTACATGGCACATATATGGTGCTAACTCAGGGACAGTGGTTTTAAGTGGCGCCAAAACTGATACTATAACTGATACTATCGTTAGATTTTAATAACTGCTGATATTATATTAATTTATTGCATCGTTATTGTATTACTGTATTGCATCATATTGTTGTAACACACCTCGAGCCTTGAATTGCAGGGAAGGGTGGGCTAGAAATCAAATAAGCAAACAAACTCTAGCAGCTGGCAAAAGGGATGGTAGAGAACTGGGGCAAAAGAAGGCAATTTGGGACTGGCAATTTGTAAAATTTGGCAAGACGGATGCAAACCTCCGCTAGGGAGACTGGGCAGGGGGGAACAGAATAGCTTACAAGGCTCCCTATTGTCACCAGCCCGAAGAAGGAATCACAAAGAGGCTACAATCCTGAAACCCCAACACCACCATGGTCACAACCCTATTAAGCAACTCACTGGCAGCCTCAGTGATGGTGCTGGGGGATGAGTAGGCAGAGAAAATAGAATTCCTCAGTAGAACAAAGTTTGAGTCCAGTGGAGGAGGAAAAGGAAGAGGAAGAATGGGTTTTATAGCCTGCTTTTTAATACCCAAAGGAGTCTCAGAGCGGTTTACAATCGCCTACCTTCCCTCTCCCCACAAGAGACACCCTGCGAGGTAGATGGAGTTGAAAGAGCTCTGAGAGAACTGCTCTTGAGAGAACAGCTCTGAGAGAACTTGTGACTGACCCAAGGTCACACCAGCAGCTGCATGTGGAGGAGTGGGGAATCGAACCTGGTTCTCCAGATTAGAGCCCACTGCTCTTAATCACTATACCCACACTGGCTTTCGGCTCTCACCTTTAAGACCAACAAAGTTCAATTCAAACTTTGTTCTGGACTCAAACTTTGTTCTGTTGCTTCAGACCAAGTCGTCTACCCACCTGAACCTAGAATTCCTCAAGTTCTTGATTTAACAGGTTAGAATGGGATCCTAAATCTCCTGGACTATACAGTTTCTGGCTCTCATCAAATAAGTGGAGTCTAGTACCATTATATGGCAGGGTCCCAGGTGCTTGTAGGTTGTACCCAAACATCCTGGGGAAGGGGGGCAGCGTGTCAATCAAAGAGGCACAGATCTAATGGGTTCCAGCAATGCATTAAGAGCCAAGGGGTCTATTTGTCACTGGGAGGCATAGGATGGCGGCTGGCTAGAAGGTAGAGCACAGAACCGACCAGGACCGCTCGGTTCTCTTCTTTGGCTGTTTCGGACTCATGTAAATTCACTATGAGTCTCACCTTCCCCAGCACAAAAGCAAGAAACTCCGGCAAGAGAATGGGAAATGCACAACCTCCAACAGCTTTTCAGCTGCACCCCCCCCCCCCAATTTTATCCCGTTACTGCACAGTCAGAATCCTTGGCTGAGGACGGATGCGTTTCCACACCACCGACATCCCCAACCCGCCACCCGCCCCCGTCTCCAACATCCCTGCTTACAAACTTTGCTCGCAGACTGTTTCAGCAAAGCAAACGGCAGGCGGGGGTGGCAGGCGAGGAAATGATGGGGAAAACACGAATTGGAAGATAACGCCGGGGTCAAGGAGGAGCCCAGCGGCGGGCTGTGTTTTAATGACCAATTTTTTATTTTTATTTTTTAAAAATCCGAATCTAGAGAGAGAAAAACAACAGGCTTTC
>NW_015175397.1:237706-245400 GCF_001447785.1 Gekko japonicus | reverse complement strand
GGGGGGGGAGAGTGTGTGTCTGTGTCCCCCATCGGCAACCCTCCTGTCTCCCATTCCCTGTAGCGGAGGGCGCTCCCTCACTGGCTGGAGTGATCGATCTCTCTCATTCATTCCTTGATATGGCCTCGATGAGGCGGCCTTAAGTCATTCTCTAAGCACCTAACACGATTGGCGAAAGGATTTATCTGCAACACCATGGAGCCTGCTGGAGAAATAACACCTCCGAGCATGCACAGAGTGCAGCTGTCTCCACATCCTGTTCTGCAGCCCCCTCTCATTGTTTCCTATTAAGGTACATTTTTTGACCTCCCTTGCCAAAGGAGATCCCTCGCAAACCGCCTATCCTGTTTCCAGTACTTTCTTCAGAGAACTTTAAAATCTCAGCAAGCCTCAGAAAAACCATCCAGGACGACAATATGCACTGTTAAAGGTTAAATACATGGTACACAGGAACATAAGAAGAGCCCTGCTGGATCATACCAATCTAGTCCAGCATCTTGTCTCAAACAGTGGCCAAACAGTTCCTCTGGACGGCCAACAACAGGCTGAGGCCTTCCCCTGATGCTGGCCTGCTGGCTCTGGGATTCAGAGGATGACTGCCTCTGAATGTGGAGGCTCTCCTCAGTCACCATGGCTAGTAGGCACTGGTAGACCACTGACAGACATTTTTGCAAGGTCTCTACTAGCCTATCTCACAGGGTCATCGTGAGGGTAACATGGAGGGGAGGAGAAGGATGTGAGCCACTTTGGGTCCCCTTTGGAGAAAAAGGCAGGGTACAAACAAAGTAAAATAAACCTTTATGATTTCCACTCTTGTACCACTTCTAAGCCTCTCTTATCCCCATTTTACTGATGTGGCATTAAGCCTGACTTGGAAAGAAGGTCTTTTAATCAAAGCCACAAATCCATCGCAGATGTGGGAGACTTCCAACCGAAGCATCCCAAATCCAGTCCTCACTGTGGGGGGCAGCACATCTACGTGGCCATGTTCTAGAGTCAAAATAGAAAGCTAAAAAAAACTTTCACCAAATCCTTCTAGGTTGACGAAATTGCCAACTGTTCGGAAACATTTGGGATGTGATACAGGCAAAATATTTTTTAAATGGGCAGAATCCAGCCAACAATAAGCACTTTAAGGCTATGATCCTAAAAAAACTTATTAGGAACAAATAACTCAGTAGCAGATGTTTTAAGGACTGCACTGTAACACGTAAATCCCTGCCTAGTCTGGCGATGCCTCTTCACTTTTAAATAAGGATTAATTTAGGATCAGTTTGAATGTTCTAATCTCTCTCCTATTGAAATCAAAGCAATCCAAAAAGAGCCTCCTATGGTTTACACCCAGGGTTATTATTCTCATTATTCTTAATATGGAGTCTTTGCACACACAAAATGCTGTACAACCTCAGTGTAGAGTTGCTAACTGACCAGAAAATACATCTGGATCATTCTTGAGCACACAGATACGAAGAAATTAGCCAGTGAAGGTTTTCACTGCATAAAGATAGACATCATCATCGGCTAATGTCTCCACACCAAGCTGCCACAGTTAGGTATAGCTACTGGGGTAGGTTGACAAGTTGGCAGCCCTACATTTATCCTAATAAATGGTGTGCATAGACAGATCAATGTCACTAATTTCCCCCATAGAGCAGTCTTACAGTGGTGCTTTAGTGCCACTATTAGTGCGCTCTCTTATTCTGTGGGTTCTATGTACTTCCTGCATTGATTTTAGTTGTAATTTTGAGTTTCAGGGGGGGGAAGCAGATGAAAAATGAAGTAAGTAAAGAAATCTGATCTCTCAGATCCAACACCAACTGGATCCCTTGCCCAGTTTGGCTTTCCAGTTCCACCGGAGCAGTAGTCTCAGACTTAAATGCAAGGGTCACTAAGGCTCATGAGCATCCAGAAGACCTGAAGAATTTGAGAGAGCTGGTGTGTAATTTCCAAACTGTAAAGCCAGGTGTACTAGGGTGCCACAAGAGAAGGACTAGCAGCCTGCAAGAAATGCACTACTTAAATAAGGACTCCTGGAAGCCCAGCATCTGCCTTTAGAGGAGGCTGCCTGCCGCATCTCTGCATGATTTACTAATCAGGCCTTACTTACTTCCAGTCAGCCTCAGCACTGGACTGATCATTCTTTAACATTTCTGCATCAAGTGTGATTGCAGAGACTCGTCAGAATGAACTGGAGGCTCTCCATTGCCATTCTACATCATCCTGTGTTGGGGCTTGCCTCCTTTCATTTGGGAAAACAGACTAAAAATAGTTCCTCATGAAAAATACAGAGGCACTCTCAAGGGCGAGCAATTCTTACTTTTCACTAAAAGACACTAAAACAAAACCATTCCAGCTACAGAGTAAGATGGAAGCGTGTCTCCAATTTTAATTCAGGAAAGTATGCCACGGCTATCGAAACTGCCCACAAAGGAAGGTCTACGAATCAATGGCAGGGCATCTGTTTTGCATGCAGAAGGTCCTGGGTTCAGTCTCTGACATTTGCAGTTACAGAGAACCAGGTAGCAGGGGTTAGGGAAAAACTCTCTTCGGTCTCATCTTCCCGGAGAGCTGCAGCCAATCAAAGCAGGCCATACTAGACAGACTAAAGACCTTACTCAGGATGAAGCCGCTGCAAATGTCCATTTATATGGGGGAAAGCATAAAGCTATGCACGGGTCTAAGTCCTGATGACCCCTGCCTTTGGCCGCTGAGATAACACCAGGTTTTTCCCTATACTTCCAAGGTTACCTTCGCAGCTACAAAGACCAGAAACCTGCTTTCAGCAATAATGAATTAACTGGAAACTCAGATGCTCACCAATTATGACACACCAAATATGCAATCATGCCTCCTTACTCATCTGCCAGCAATCACAGAAATGGATAAACCCACACAGAGTAGCAGAGCTAGAGCTAGAAGGAAGTAAAAACTCTGACGACAGGGATTTTCAACGGTCTTCCACTCAACAGGATACAGAGATGCACTGGCTCCATTCTCTTTGTGTCAGTTTTGATTTTTTTTGTTTTTCACAGTGAGAAAGAGTTCGGCTGTGCAGTGCCCCTGCTGCAGCCCAGAACGATTCCATTCCAGAAGAGTCTAATGTATTAAGATATTGATCTCACCCGTTGAAAGCAACAAACTTGGCCGCCCCTGCTTGATCCTCACAACAATTCTGCAAAGTAAGCTAACAGTGTGACTAACTCAGGGCCCCCCAACACGGTGCCCGTGGGCACCACGGGGCCTGCTGACACCTTTCCTGGCCCCCATCCAGTGTTTTTAGAAAGTGAGTGGGGACAGATGAGGCTTTGTGCAGTTCTGGTCACCACACCTTAAAAAAGATATTATAGCTTTGGAAAAAGTGCAGAAAAGGGCAACTCGAATGATAAAGGGGTTGGAACACTTTCCCTATGAGGAAAGGTTAAGGCGCTTAGGGCTCTTTAGCTTGGAGAAACGACGACTGAGGGGTGACATGATCAAGGTTTATAAGATTATGCATGGGAAAGAGCAGGTAGAGAAAGAAGTACTTTTCTCCCTTTCTCACAATACAAGAACTCGTGGGCACTCCATGAAATTGCTGAGCGGTCGGGTTAGAACGGATAAAAGGAAGTACTTCTTCACCCAAAGAGTGATTAACACTTGGAATTCACTGCCACAGGAAGTGGTGGCGGCTACAAGCATGGACGGCTTCAAAAGGGAATTAGATAAGCATATGGAGCAGAGGTCCATCAGTGGCTATTAGCCACAAGGTATAGATAGGGGCTCTGGGGCAAGTGATGTTCTGTCTTCTTGGTGCTTGGGGGGGTCAACAGTGGGAGGGCTTCTAATGTCCTGGCCCCACTGCTGGACCTCCTGATGGCACTGGTATTTCTGGCCACTGTGTGACACACAGTGTTGGACTGGATGGGCCTTTGGCCTGATCCAACATTGGCGTCTCTTATGTTCTTATGTTCCTTTGCCCAGTAGGGCTAGGGTTGCCATCCCCCAGGTCCTAGTGGGGTTCCCCCCAGTTTTGGGGCTCCAATCCGCCAGCTGGCCAGCAGGGGGAAGCCCCACCCCCTCCTTCCCCTCCTGCAAGATTTAAAGGGCCCTTCAGCTGATCAGCGGGGAGCATGTGGCCCAAGCCCTTTAAATCTTGCAGGAGGGAGGGAGGGAGGGGCCTTTAAATGCTTCGGGGAAGAAGGGGGGGCGATGCACACCTGCAATCCAAGCTGCAAATTCACGGCTTGGAGCGCAGGCACTAGTCCCCAACGTGATGACATCTCTTCTGCGCAACATCATCATGTTGGGGCTGTGCCTGCCCCCCTGGAATGCCCCCCCAAGTCCCCCGCTGGGGACTCAGAAGGGCCTCTTCTAACTGGTTGTGCAGATGAAAAGACATCCCATTAAATGGAGCTCCTGCCTGAAACGTCAAAGAGTTCCCATTAGAGTTACGCATAACCTTGCTCCCTGCCATTTTGCAGATGGCTCCGCCTCCTGCGGCAGCCATTTTGTCGTTGCGCTCACCACCCTGTATCAGGATTCCAGAGGTGCCTGTAGGCTTGGGAACCCCTGGACTAGCTCAAGGTCACACAGTCACCTGGCTGAGCAGGGATTCGAACCCAGGTCACCCACCTTTGTAGACCGACATTCTAACCACTGTGCTGAAGTGGCAGAGCGGCTCATCAGCCATCTGTGCACAACTAAGCCCAAATCATTGAACATTTTCAAAGGGAAACGGTCCCATCCTTTTATGAGCCTCACATTCACAGAGCCAATTGCATCATATGGAGATTTAACTAATTTAATTGAGTAATTACTTTAAAACCAGACAGTGGATTCTTTTCCCCCCTCCAAAAAACATAAGAAGAAATCTCTATCCCACTGACAGCTCTATGGATCACCCCTGTCCATGTAATGTTTCTCATGCTTTGGCTCACAGGCTGGCTTCAAAGCACGAGCACCAAGCGCTGGGATGGGCACCGGCGGCTGACCGAGCAGAGCTGGGCCAGCCACGTGCCGGATTGAATTGCTGCCTCTCTGCAGCAGGTGCAACCCAGACCGTGTGACAGGAAGAAATCCAGAACTCGCCGGCTGGCATCCACCTTTCCCCATGCTCCAGAGAATGTATGCATGCAAGGGAATGTGCGTGCCAGCAAGCACCCATGCGCGCACACTCAAGCGGCAGTCTTCTATGCAAGAAGAGAGGTGATCCAAAGCACGCAAAAAGCGTGCCCCATTTTTCATCTATGAAATGCTGGACGCCATTCTTTGGCCGAGACACTATCTGGAGCACGCGGTGCCGTAGCAACAGTTTCATCAGGCGTCTTCCGCGCCCACCAACAAGAGACACCCAATACTCCTGGAACAGCTAATCCATACCACATCTGATCTGCATAAAAACAGCAAGCTCCACCTTCTTTGCCGATATCTAATTGCCCAGAGATTTCACAGCCAGCCAAGGCTCCGAAGGGGCTTCCCGTCTTAAGCGAAAGCTACAAACAGGCCAATGCATTTTGCCTCTGCACAATCTTCTTCTGCGAGCACTACCCTGAGCCCTTTGGAGGGATGTAATAAATGAAGTCATTTAAAAAAAAAAATATTGGGAGTCAGATTACATAATGCAATTTAAAGTGTCGTGTGAAAATGCCCTTTAGTAGAAGAGCTTTTGAGGCCCGATACACACAGCAAGAGCAAGCGTCAAGGATGGCTCTGAGGCAGAAGGATAATTCCAGCCTCGACAATTTATTTAAGGTTCCAGCTGGAAATATGGTTAGGGTAGAAGAATCCCGGCAATGCACATCTCGACTGTGTTTCTTCTAATTGAATCCTGAGTGAGCGGCGATAGATTTGACTTTAATTTAAAATAAATTGGTTCTGAGGCTCTTTTCTGGAACTTGGCCTTGGGCCCTGCTCTTTTCTAAGGCCTCTCTGTTCTGCAGAGAGGGCAGTCTTGCTATTTTGTTCTTTTTGTTTTTTGCCGTCAAGTCGCAGTCAACTTAAGGCGGACCAGTAGGGTTTTCTAGCCAAGAGACGTTCAGAGGTGGTTTTTGCCATTGCCTGCATCTGCATAGTGAGCCCGGACTTCCTTGGTGGTCTCCCATCCAAAGAAGAAACCAGGGCCGACCCTGCTTAGCTTCCAAGATCTGACAAGAGCAGGCTGGCCTATCCAGGTCAGGGGTCTAACTATTTGGATACCCCATTTTTAAAAATCCCCCTTTCTTGGGCTCTCAAAGTGGTGTATGCGGTTGTTCCCTCCTCCATAGGATCTGCACAACAGCCCTGTGAAGTAGGCTGGAATGACAGTGGATAGGTCACGCCACTGCATGGCTGGGCAGGACCCAAGTCGCCCTAATTCAGCACTCTAACCACGACGCCCCATGCTGATTCTCCAGTGGGGCCTGCCATCTTTCTCCCCTCCCAGACTTTAACCGCATCTTAGCCAGCAAAAATTAGACCAGCGCGGCTTCTGCGAACACCTCCGTGACGAGAAAACCTTGGACTGCTTCCTTTGTCTCTGTCGGGCCGGTACACTGCTGAAGGCAAGAGGGGTGGAGAGATAAAGATGTCCCCCTTTTTCTTCCAGCAGGGCTCCTGGGGAGGGGCCACAGCTCAGTGGTCGAGTGTCTGTTTGGGATGCAGAAGGCCCCAGGTTCGATCCAAGCATCTCCGGCTAACAGGACCAAGGCAGGAGGTGATGTGAAAGACTTCCGTCTGAGAAGCTGGAGAGCCCCTGCCAGTTTGAGAAGACAGTACTGACCTGGATGGGCCGATGGTCTGATTTAGTGTAAGGCAGCTTTAAGCGTGTGACTTTCAACAGCGGCGCGTCAGGTCACAAATCAACTCCACAAGCCGGTAGAGCTGTTTCCAAGAGGCAGGTGCAGGGACTGAGGAAGCTTCACCTGCTGAGGTTCCTCCTGTAGCGCAACAGTTGAAACTGCAGGAGCCCTGCTGGGGAACATCTTTCTCCTCGTTGGGGACCCAAATCCTCTCCTCCGTTTTATCCTCACCACAACCCTGTGAGGTAGGTCACACTGAGAGTGAGAGACTAGCCCAAGGTCACCCAAGCAAACCTCCATGGCAGAGTGGGGATGCGAACCTGGGTCTTCCACATCCTACTTCAACACCCTCACCGCCACACCCCGCTGGCTGTCTCAGGGAGCTACCACTGTGTTAATTCCTTAATCTTGTAGTACTAGAATCATGTGTAACTTCAGAGCACTGAAGGTCAGTGTGGTCACTAGGGCTGCCAAGCCGCGGCGGGGGATCCGTGCGTCTTCACAGGATCCCTGCCGCGGGGGACAGCGATATGTGTTGCACCGCCGTCGCCAGGATGTGGCGCTACGCGTCGCTCTGGCAACGGGACTCCAAAGCGACGCGTAGCGTCACATCCTGGCGACGGCGGCGCAACGCGTATCGCTGTCCCTCGCGGCAGGGATCCTGTGAAGACGCACGGATCCCCCGCCGCGGCTTGGCAGCCCTAGTGGTCACATCCAATGCTCCCTCTAAGCTGTGGAGTCTTGCATGCAAAAATTCTACTTTGTGACTACTGGCATTCAAGTTGTGAGCAAGGGATTTGGCTACTGCATTCATTAGTTTGCTCTGGAGCCATCCTTCCTAAGACAAAAATGTGTGAGCCGGAGGCTAAAGAACTGTGAGCTACCTCACACTAACTCAGCTTAGAGGGAACACTGGGACTCGCATCTCCTGATCATTCC
>NW_015175397.1:211425-237626 GCF_001447785.1 Gekko japonicus | reverse complement strand
CCTGCTGATCTCCCTTGTCCCACACTAGTCCAAGCACGAGGCTTCATTCCACACATTACAGAGAGGCAAATCCATCCTGACCCACCACCTTCTGCTCGACGGAGAGCCAAAACCAATCAAGGCTCTCCTAAGGCACAGCTGTGACCAACGTTCCCTCTAAGCTGTGGAGTCTTGTGAGCAAAAATTGTACTTTGCGAGCTATTGGCATTAAAGTTGTGAGCGAGCGATTTGGCTGCTGCATCAATTAGTTTGCTCTGGAGCCATCCTGCCTGAGCTAAGACCAAAATGTGTGAGCTGGAGGCTAAAAAACTGTGAGCTAGCTCACACTAACTCAGCTTAGAGGGAACACTGGCTGTGACGGCTCTACACCTTGAGGTTCAATACCCATTCGGGTTTTTATCTACTTCACTGAATGCGTCGTCGCTAGAGGACTCTGGTGTACGAACGTGTGAAGTGTTTCCTCACTGACCAAAAGCACTGCTGTTGAGGTGACTTTGGCGAGTGATACACAAGCTGGAAAGTCATCAAAAAGCACTGCTGTTGAGGTGACGGCGAGTGATACACAAGCTGGAAAGTCATCACAGGAAGTTGCTGTCATCAAATGTCAAGCATGCAAATGGCTAGCATGCAAACGGCAGAGGCAGGAGAAAGAGGTGGAAGAGTCCTCAGGTGGACTGTACCACTTCAGAGGGCAGGTTTGAAGGTTCTGTCACAAGGGATTAAAGGGGGGAGGGAACCTTCATGCAAATAGAAAAGCCAGCAGGGCTAAAAGATTCCATTCCCTTTCTTCGTTTACTGCACCAATTTTATTTTTTGCTGAGGCCTTTTGAGATCAGGGGTCATTCCGAAATGCGATCTTCCACTTCAGCGTTCTAACGTCTTGTGCTTGTGTTTCTGGTGAAGGCATTACCCGCCAGAGGCTTTGACTTCTTTGTGAGCTGAACTGTCATCTGCAAAACTGAACTGGTTAAAGGTGGACTTCTCTCTGTCGGACTTTTTGGAACTGGGGATGGGAAGGAAAGGATGAAGCAGTGCAGAGAAGAGGAGAAACTGACAATGGGATGACGCCATAGCCAGAGACTGGAAGTGAGACTGGTTTGACTGTAGGAGTTGGCAAAGCCCTCGATTTCTGGGGAGAGCCAAGAGCAATGTTTGAGGACCTCGACTACACGTGCAAAGAGTAATAGAGACGGTGTGCTCGGATACACCCTGAAGTGTCTTGAAGGAAGATCAAAGATTCTGAACGTTCTTGCTGTTTGCTCCCCAGGACATCTTGAGAGCCGGAAAGTTTCGAAGTTTCAACTATGCTCAGGGCTAAGCTGGAGACTGGTGACATTTTTATTTTTACTGGAAAGCAGAGGGGGGGGGGGGGGGGGCGCTTAGAGTCTGATCAACCTCGGCAGGGGGCGTTTTAACCCTTTGTGCCACGGTCTGAACTGCAAACCCTGTGAAGCTGCTGTTTAGCCATGCAAGGGGGGTGGATGGGACAACAACTACGACAATGGCTTGAGACAGAAAGAGAGAGATTTGGAATGGCAGCCTCGCTGTTCCAATCCAAGCCAGGAGACGTTGCATATGCACAGAGATACATGTGCAATTGCATAAAAGTAAAAACCAGAAAGGAAATCTAAGGGCTTTCCAGCACAATGTGTTGTTTGTCGCTCAGAGAGGAGCCTCCATGTAGGAGATCAATTTGATCTGGAAAAGCAGAAGAAGCCAGCGGAAGGACACGGAGAAGGAAACGAATGGGACCTCGTCGGCTTTTATTGACAGAGATCTCATAATCGATGTCTTCACATCCAAGCCAGAATAAATTCAGGACTGCAAAAGGCAGACTGTTTTGACTTGAGAGGCCTGTCACTCTCAGACATTCATTCAGAAGGGGGGGGGGGGGACAACTAAGATGCCCAGTGGCTGAATGCTCATCCCACACTGAATGGGTACCCAATGTGGCCCTTGACAACTCAGTTTTTATGAAAGGGCCATTTCAAACATTAATGGAAATCATACACCTCATATGTGCCTAGGGTTGCTAGATCCGTTAAGGTTCCCAGCTCCAGATTGGGAAACTCCTGGAGATTTGGGGGTGGAGCCTGGGGAGGATGGAGACCTCAGTGGGGTACAATGCCAAAGACTCCACTCTCCAAAGCCTCCATTTTCTCCAGGAGAACTGATCTCTGTAGTTTGGAGATGAGCTGTAACTCCAGGAGATCCCCAGGTCCCACCTGGAGGCCAGCATCCTTATGTGTACCTATGCTGTTTCCTTGTAACATGCAAGTCACATGCCCATCTTCTCGGGACCACATATACATTGCATATACAAGCTAAGTGCACACACAGACCATAAAGGAAAAAAGCCAATGCTACTCAAGCATTAGGGCAGGGGGGTCGAACTCATTTGTTATGAGGGCCGGATCTGACATAAATGAGACCTTGTTGGGCCAGGCCATGTGTGTCATAAAATGTAATGCCAGGTAGCTAAGATATAAACTTTATAAAGGACACAAACACAAAGGGTTATTTTTTTACTTAAAATAAAAACATGCTTAAAACATTAGCACTCTTGCAATATTTTGTTTATTTAACAGTGTCTGATAACTGACACCTCTTGCTCTGAATTATTACATCAAAATGTCTGTGCTGTTGCAATCTTGAGTATGCTGTTCAGGTGTGTATCTGTAAGCTGCAAACCTACAATGACATAGCAGCAGCAGAACTGGAAGAAGCAGAAGCCAGACAGTTCCACAGCGGGCCTGATAGAAGCCCTCCGGGGGCCTCACCTGGCCCCCAGGCCACCTGTTTGACACCCCTGCATTAGGGGAACGACATGAGCCAAACGTTACATGTCCATATTCCATCCAAGCCAGGGCTCTTGCATTTTTAACAGATGTGCAGAGAGGATAAATTTTAGGCGCTGCTGCTTTCTACTATTCTACTGTTAGAGGGAGGGGAGAAGCTGCCCCCGCAAAAACTCTCCCTTGCAGACATCTTTTTAAAAGCTACAGGATCCTGTCTCCAATAAAATCTGAAACCCCCTAGAAAACATTAGTAGCTGATTTCTCCATGCAAGCACCAGGGGGAATACATCTGGCTTAAACGTGGGGTGTGGGGGAAGATGCTTGAACAGATCTGACCCGGAAAGGAACACCAGAAGATGCCTGTTACTGGCCTAACCGTACCATCCTGAGAATACTTTCCTGGAAGCAAGACCTACTGAATAGAATGGGACTTATTTCTGAGTAGACCCGCTTAGGATTGTTCTGTTAGTAGCTCATCTTATTCCAAACACCTAACCGACGTCTCTAGCAAGAATAATTTTTACACCAGCTGATTTGGATTCAATTAAGTCCTTATGACCGGGGTGTCCTAAAGCAGCGGGGTGGCCTCAGGAGGTCTGCCATGGAGAAATTAAGCATTCTGTAGAGATAGCTCTTATGTAACAATGTCAACTTGGCAAGAGGGAGAGACAGACTGTGGTTGCTGGCAACACTGGAGAGGAAAAGGAAGCATGAAAGGGGAGGCTCTCAAAATCAGGCAACATCATTTTTTAAAACGGGTAGTTCAAGATGTACGGTCTTAATATTCAGATTTCAGTTTTAGACACACATTTCACATCAGGTATAGCATAAGTAGATTTTGGTTGGAAAGACAGGACACATTGCAGAGCTGAACCTTTTAAGGACTTGGCCAAAGAGTTGAATCTAATTTCCTCAGTGTCAAGTTTTCCTTGCCTGGTCAGCCGCCGTCCCCAGAGGTGGCTGGACATCACCTGCCAGACCACACGGTCCCGAGGTGGCTGGACATCACCTGCCAGACCAACAGGGCATCGAAGGACAGTTGCTCCCCCTGCTGATAGTTGTCTGGCAACACAACAGGAAAAACTCCAGCCAGGTGCCTGCGAGGCGTTTTTATGCCCCACCTTGAGGACCAAAGTAGACACAGGTTGCTGGAGAACTGCAAAGCGGCAGGTACAGTCCACAGCAGAGAAGTGATGGGAAGGAGGGGGAAGAGCATTTTACTCTTCTACTGCCTGCCTTCCCCAGCCAGCTTTCCTGGCAGCAAACATCTAGTGATCTGGTTCCGGGGTGAAAAAGCAGCAAAACAGAGAGGGCAGGTCGCCCTGTTCCTGGCTGCCTCCTCTCCCTCCTCAACCCCTGCTTCTCCTCTCCTCCTATCTGAGATTAAACCTTCAGCTTTAATCTACCCACTTCACCCTACCGATTAAAGCTTGCATCCTTCCATATCTGCATTTATTTTCCCCGTCTGGAGTGGATGTCACTCAGATTTGGATTACAAAGAAGGAGGGAAGAGGCTGGATTAAAATATAGATAAATCCATAAACCACAAAAGGATCTCACCTGGACACAAACACCATCACCGGCCCACAGCTACACAGGCCATCTCAATCTCCAGCCAGCAGAGGGCGCTCTAATGCAAGCCAGCTGGCCAAATACTACCACACAGGGGAAGCCCCCAAGGCTGATCTGTTTTTCCCCCTAGCACCACTAGGAAGGGAGCTACAAGACCGAAAAAGCCCAGGGTACCACAGTTCCATCTGGGAACAGTCGTGGCTCTTGAGCTGTTCCACCAGGCAGATGCTAGAACTCAGCAGGTGGCAAGAAAGTCAAGGCATGCCCCCTCAGTAGTTATAATTTTAGGGGTACGATGCATTTATTCAGTGCATTGGACCCCTAGAAGTTTAAGCACTTCACAGGCATTCATCTCAATCTCCTCCATTTGTGCACATGGAGGGGTTCTGCTTTTACTGCCCTCTCCAATACAGAGGTCAATCAGGCATTCGTTTTTACTGGCTTGACCTATAAAACTGCCTTCTCGCCAGTAGCCAGTCTCAAGGTCTATAAGAGCTAGTAAACTCCAAAAACAGCCTAGCTAGTAAACTCCAAAAACAGCCTAATGGTTTTCTTTTCTTTTGCTACTGAGTCCAACCCCGCATGCTTACCAGGTTCTCTCTCTCAACCTCTCCTATTCTACCCTTGTGTGAAATGCATACTGACCCAATGTAAATACAAGGCTAGAGAAGCAAAAAGGGCTTCCCTGGTGACTTTACGCAGGGTTTGGGGTTTAGCTACATGGGCTACATAGGATCTGCAATGGCTACCAATTTCCACTATGCAAACTAAGCCCAGGTCGCTGCTCTGCATGGGTCTAAGCAAGGTTTAAAAGAGATTTGGAGCCTGTGGCAGAGCTAACAGAGAAGCACTTGAACTTCCTTGCTGGTGTCACACTTAAATCAGGCCATTTACCAAAGGGTAATCCACTGAAGTGTGTAAACCCCCCGGGTAAGCCAGTTTTTGGACTCACCCTGCTAAGAAAGAAGGTGCTGTATCCTTTCATGCACATGAAGCTAGATTATACTGAATCAGAGCCTTGGTCCATCAAAGTCAATACTGTCAACTCAAACTGGCAATAGCTCTCCAGGGTCTCAGGCTGAGGGCTTTCACATCACCTCCTGGTGGTGGTAAAAAGTGCCGTCAACTCACAGCCAGTGTTCCCTCTAAGCTGAGTTAGTGTGAGCTAACTCACAGGTTTTTTAGCCTCTGGCTCACACATTTTTTTATCTTAGCTCAGGAAGGATGGCTCCGGAGCAATGCTCCCTCTAAGCTGTGGAGTCTTGTGAGCAAAAATTCTACTTTGTGAGCTACTGGCATTAACGTTGTTGTGAGCGAGCGATTTGGCTACTGCATAATTTGCTCCGGAGCCATCCTTCCTGAGCCAAGACAAAAATGTGTGAGCCGGAGGCTAAAAAACTGTGAGCTAGCTCAAACTAACTCAGCTTAGAGGGAACACTGCGAGTCCAGCGCAAACTAATTTATGCAGTAGCCGAATCGCTCGCTCACAACTTTAATGCCAGCAGCTCACAAAGTAGAATTTTTGCTCGCAAGACTCCGCAGCTTAGAGGGAGCATTGGCCACAGCTGACCTAGGGTGACCCTGTAGAGTTTTCAAGGCAAGAGATGTCCAGAGGTACTTTGCCATTGCCTGCCCCTGCCTCATGACCCTGGTATTCCTTGCTGGTCTCCCATCCAACTACTGACCAGGGCTGACTTTTCTTCGCTTTCAAGATCTGACAAGATGGGGCTAGTACAGGTCTAATCTGGGTCATCCACATCACCTCCTACCCGATCCTTTTAACTGGCGATGCCTGGGACAGAACCTGGGACCTTCTGCATGCCAAACAGATGCTCTACCACTAAGCCATGGCCCCTCTCTGAGAGCAGGTGTAGTCAGCCTCCCTAACTGGGATTTTGGCTAAGACTGCCAGGGCCAATGTTCTCCCGCTGCCCCTTTCAATGTACGTGTCATGGGTGCCTCATCTGGCTTTCCCAGGGGCCAGGTGTCCATGCCAAAGCCCCTTTTTCTCTGGTGGGGGGAGCAGAGGAAGAGAAGGAGGAAAGTGGGAGGAGTTATACAAACAGTCCTACCCGAGCCTGCACCTCCTGGGCCGGAAGCAGCCACGGCCTTACCGTGTTGAAACCCGGGAAGAGGCCCACAGCCGGCTGCGCCTCCATGGGGAACGAGAGGAAAGGCTTGAGATCGAGGGGCGGCTGCATCATGGCGGGCGGCGGGCGCAGGATGGCTGGGATGGGGCCCGCCCGACTCAGGCTGCCTAGGCAAGGAGAGACAAGGAGAAGTATAAAGGGGGTTGCCTGGCAATACAAGCAATGCAGAGGTCTGTCGCAGAGCTGGAGAGGCCTGGGACCACACTGAAAGGTATGGCTCTCCTGGGCCGGACCAAAATTAATGGGGGATGTTGCTGGGTGAAAAAGCAATTGCTGGAGCAGCTGCAGTAACTAGGCCCTGTATATAAATATTTCAAGCACTCTCTCTCTCACACACACACGCACACAAATAACCTACTCAGCCTCTAAACTGGCAGGTGGGGTTTGGGGAAGTATGTCAAAACAGCAGATTTCAGATCTCACACTTGAGGTTTAATTCAATTTCAGATTTGGCCTTTTATCGGTACTCTATGCATGCCGATGCACAAATATTGATGAGTGTACAAAATAACTTGGGCTATTTATGTTCAGCAGATTTTGAAGATGCCGTTTTGTTATGCGGGGCTTCAATTTAACTTGTCGCATATCATTTGGATATCTTTTCTGATATTCTGAATGACACTTGAGATTTGGGGTTTGGTTTTTTTATAGAAATTAGAGACTAGTGCACCTGAACGATTGTGAACCCACATATTCCTGGCACACAGAGAGTGTTGCCAGGTGTGGTTTGGGAAATTCCTGGAGGTTTGGGGGGAAGAGTCTGGGGAAAGCAGGGATATTATTCCATAAATCCTCCAAAGCCATCTCCTCCCGGTGAACTGATCTTGATTGCCTGGAGATCAGCTATAATTCCAGGAGATCACCAGTCACCACCTGGAGGTTGGCAACCCTACACACAGAGACCAGCACAATAGTGCGTACACTGCCAGTAGATCAGTTTGGTGTAGTGGTTAAGTGTGCGGACTCTAATCTGGGAGAACCGGGTTTGATTCCCCACTCCTCCACTTGCACCTGCTGATGTGACCTTGGGTCAGTCCCAAGCTCTGGCACAGCTGTCCTTGAAAAAGAGCAGTTTGTGTCAGAGCTCTCTCAGCCCCGCCCACCTCACAGGGTGTCTGCTGTGGGGAGGGGAAGAGAAAGGAGTTTGTAAGCCGCTCTGAGACTCCAAGTGAAGGGCGGGGTATAAATCCAATCTCTTCTTCTTCTTCTTCTTCTTCTTATAAAATGTATTATTGCTTCTACTACTACTTCATTTATAGCCTGCCTGTCTCAAAGAGACTCAAGGCAATTACAAAATACGAGAAGCAATCCAATCAGACAGCAAAGCCCTCCAATTAACAGTGCAGTAGGACCAGGGTTACAGAGCTGGAACTGGAAAGCGATGCGAGCCAAAACGGTCAAAGGCAACAAAAGCTGTCTGGGGCATGATGCGCCATAATTAAGAAACAGAACAAATCTAGAGCCCGGTGGTACCTTTAAGACCCACAACAAAGGTTTCTTCAAGGTATGAGCTTTTGTGTGCCTGCACACTTTTTCACGAAAGCTCATGCCTTGACTAAACCTTTGTTGGTCTTCAAGATGCCCCACTGGACTCTAAATTTGTTCTACTGCTTCAGACCAGCACGGCTGACCGCCTGGAAGTACCTTCATAATGAAGAAAGGTAGAGGACACTGTATTAAAAAAAAGTTTGTCACTCCTTCCCAGAAGGAGCTCAGAAAAGCACAGATGAGATCATCCCAATGTCATTTCTTTTGCCATCACATGTTCTAATATTTCTAGAAATGCTCATTTAACAAATGTGCGCTCATTCAAAAATTGGGATTAAAATCCTGCATGTCACAAATCAACCTTGCGAGATGGGTTAAACGGAGACAGTTACAGCCACGCCATCCTTCAGTGAGCTTCATAGGCTCATAAGCCTGCTCGTGGTGACGTATGTGTGGGAAGCAAGCATGCACACTTGTCTGTAGAGCAACTGCATAAACATGAGAGTGATACATTTCTGTGCATGCACGCACAAGTTTCTGAATACGTGCTGTGGATAGTTGCAGTTAAGCAAACAGTCGCCTCCCAGGCCCGCTGCAACTCTTAACTGCTGCTAAGGCTCAAAGGGGCTTCTAAGAATCCCAGTCCCCCATTCTGTACTTGTGGGTCCATGTTTTCTGCACCATGCCCACCTGATCTCAAGAATCACACACTGCATTAACCTTGCACGGTCAAAGCGCTCTTTCACACACTGGCCCGGACCTTCGAGACAGCAGTGAGGCCCATCAAGGATACTCCTGGCCTTCCTAAACTAGGACTTCTTACGGCATATCTTCGAGACCGCCTCTCCCCTTATGAGCCCCGGAGAAATTTACGATCTGCAAATCAGCATCTCCTGGTGGTCCCCGGCCCCAAGGACATCTGTCTTGCCTCACCTGGTGGAATGAGCTCCCATATGAGATCAGGGCCCTGCGGGACCATTTACAGTCCCCGCAGGGCCTTCAAGACGGAGCTCTTCCGCCAGGCTTTTAACTGAGGTGGCGGGCCTCCACATTCTATCAGGCCCCCCCTTCAGTACATCAGATCTGTTTCATCATCTGGAACCCAAATTATATTAGACCTCATCTGTTGAGGCGCTGGCTAGACACGTCAGTAATGGTATTTTAATTGACGTATTTTAATTATTTTTTAACTGCCTGTATTGTTTTTATGATGGAACCTACCCTGAGCCAGATATGCGGGGAGGGTGGGATACAAATCCAATAAAATAAAATAAAAAATGCCTGCTGGGCTGGACAGCATATTTTTGAAGCACTGCAAGTTCAGCTCATAGCGAACGGGTAGACTCATTTGCGACAAATCCCCACTGCAGTTTTGCCTATCTGCAGGGCTTTTTTTGTAGAAAAAGCCCAGCAGGAACTCATTAGCATAACAGGCCACACCCAACACCAGACACTCATTAGCATATTAGGCCACACCCTTGACAGCACAGCACGTTAGCATATTAGGCCGCACCCCCATGTTACCAGAAGTGTGGTCATCCAGCCACACCCACCTTTTGCTTCTTATTCTGTTTACTTTGTTGTCAAAACCCAGAGGGATTTTTTTGTAGCAGGAACTCCTTTGCATGTTAGGCCACACACCCCTAGTGTAGCCAATCCTAATGAGTTTCTGCTGTTGGGTGTGGCCTATTATGCTAATGAGTTCCTGCTGGGTGTGGCCTGCTCAGGAACCAGCCGGAACTCCATTCCTGTGCTTTCCTGCCCCAAAATAGGCCTGCCTATATGTAATCCACTTCACAGACTGTACGTTCATTCATCTGGGAACCAGTGTGGTGTAGTGGTTAAGAGTGTCGGACTAGGATCTGGGAGGCCCACGTTTGAATCCCCGCTCTGCTATGGAAGCTCACTCGGAGGAGAAGAGGAGATTGGATTTATACCACATCCTTCACTCAGAGTCTCAGAGTGGCTTACAATCTCCTTTCCATTCCTCTCCCCACAACAAACACCCTATGGGGTAGGTGGGGCTGAGAGAGCTCTTTCGAGAACTGCTCATGAGAGAACAGCTCTGACGTAACTTGTAACTGACCCAAGGTCACACCAGCGGCTGCATGTGGAGAAGTGGGGAATCAAATCCGGTTCTCCCAGATTAGAGTCTGCACTCCTAACCACTACACCAAACTGGTCCAGTCACACCATCAAACTAACCGACCTCATAAGGTTGTTGTGAGGCTACAACGGAGGACAGGAAAACAACATAACCTTCTTTGGGTCCCCATTGGGGAGAAAGTATACATGAAATAAACTGATACATTCCATGGAAGCAAGCCTGGGTTTGCCATACACTCGATCTTTGAAAAGCAGCCACAGCAAATTTTGCAGAATATGTCTCTTCCTTCCCACTGCTCCACCCTATGATGTTGAATATCCGTGGGAACGCCAGAGTGTCTTGGATATCTGCTGTGCCGGTGTGTACATTTATCTCCTGAAAAGCTGCTTCCCTCAATCCCCATTTCCTTGCACAACAAGACAATTAGGGGCTGAAAAGTTTAGTGCTAGGAGCCTATCATTTAGACTCTGTGCACAGCAGGCAAGAAACAGCAAGGAAACTGACAGTGGAATTGACAAAAGCGCTTTCCCTCTCTCTAGACAGACTCCAAAACTAGTCCCTTTCACTGCTTTTCAATGCAGCCTTGTAGGTAAACATCATAATTCCAAAAACAAACAAACAAACAAACCTCCCCCGAAAAACCATTTTTTTTCCTTTCGGAGAAGCATGCACAAAAGTTTTTACATCCACCCACTGATAATCTCCTCAAAAGAGGGCAGGCTCTAAGTCTGGTAGAATTCAACAGAAGGAGAGTCTGGGATACTTGTCTGCACCAGTGGAATGCTTTATTATCAAGATTCTTTTCATCTCGACTTCTTCCAAGAAGCTCAAGACAATGCATGCAGTCCTCTCCCATTTTTCACCCCACCACAGCCCTATGGGGTAGGCTGGGCTATGAAACGACGATTGGTTCAAAGTCACCCAGTGAGCTTTAATAATTCAGAGGGCCTAACGACATATTTTCCCCAGGTACATTCCCAGGTCCGGTTGACTGATGTGGTCTGGGAGTTAGAATCATAGAATTATGGAATCACAGAGTCGGAAGGAGCCATACAGGCCATCCAGTCCAACCCCCTGCTCAATGCAGGATCAGCCTAAAGCATCCCTGACTAGTGTTTGCCCAGCTGCTGCTTAAAGACTGCCAGTGAGTGGGGGGGGGGGCGCTCACCCCCTCCTGAATCCACCCCCTGCACAACTCCTACTGTAAAAAAGTTTTTCCTAATACCCAGCCGGTACCATCCCACCCTTAATTAAAACCCATTATTCCGAGTCCTATCCTTATTGCGAGTTCCCATGCTTGGAACTTGATTCCTGGCCCCCGCTTGGATCGGGACCCATGGCTTGTGGAGAAAGGCGTTTTAACACCCTGCGTGAAGTTTCCCTAGCTGAAATGACCTCAGGAAGTCACTTAATGTACCACTGGGGAAGCTGAAACATTTATTGACGAGCTACACATTACATTTCCTCAGTTAGGCAAGTAGTGCCCCCCCAGGGCCTTTTACTGTAGATGGTGGGAGACTTAATCTCCTCTTTCCGTGCACCACAGGCCCCTGCGCATCTGGGAATCAAGTTCCAAGCACAGAGCTCCCAGACCACATTTGACGACTGGACCCAGGGATGTACCTAGGAAACTTATATCACCCAGTTAGGTCCTCAGGGAGAATCTGAACTTAGTTCTCCCGTTTCCTAGCTAGATGAAGAGAAGAAGAGATTGGATTTATACCCCGCCCTTCACTACCCAAAGGTGTCTCAGAGCGGCTTACAAACTCCTTTCCCTTCCCCTCCCCACAACAGACACCCTGTGAGGTAGGTGGGGCTGAGAGAGCTCTGACACAAACTGCTCTTTTTCAAGGACAGCTGTGCCAGAGCTTGTGACTGACCCAAAGTCACATCAGCAGGTGCAAGTGGAGGAGTGGGGAATCAAACCCGGTTCTCCCAGATTAGAGTCCGTGCACTTAACCACTACACCAAACTGGCTCTCTAACCACTCCTATTACAGAATCAGGTGGGTAGCCATCCATGTTGGTTTGAAGCAAAAGAACAAATTTTGAGTCCAGTGGCACCTTTAAGACCAACAAAGTTTGATTCTGGGCATAAGCTTTTGTGTGCATGCCCCACTTCATCAGATACGTCAGGTATCTGATGAAGTGGGCATGCACACAAAAGCTTATACCCAGAATTAAACTTTGTTGGTCTTAAAGGTGACACTGGACTCAAACTTTGTTCCACTGCTATTACAGTCACTCTTCATGTCAGAAAACAAGCCTGGAGGATGACCACACAGTCTCTAGATACAATCAATCCTGGGTCCCTGGTAAGTGTTCCTACATGCCAGGTTTGTCCGTTCACATGTTCAAATTTTCAGTCAAACGCATGGCCTGAAGGAAGCCAAATGATCCCACTTGCCGCAAGGGGGAAAATGGCCACTGGAAATGGTGCACTAGCCTTCAATGGCCAGG
Organism: Gekko japonicus; assembly: GCF_001447785.1. Classification (NCBI taxonomy): domain Eukaryota; kingdom Metazoa; phylum Chordata; class Lepidosauria; order Squamata; family Gekkonidae; genus Gekko; species Gekko japonicus. The sequence goes on along the minus strand of NW_015175397.1, from coordinate 225,052 downwards.
TGTACCCTTTGCAACCAGACTACACAGATAAGAACTCCTAGGAAGATGAATGCAAGATTGCATGTTCCCCCAAAGCTTGGACTCTGCTTCCCCTAAAGCTCAGGAATGAAGGAAAGAAATAAGGAAAACCATACTTGTAGTGCCTCACATACGGAAATGCACTCACTTAGTCTGTCAGGGGTGTGTGGATTTTGAACCCAAGTTTCCTTGATACTAGTCTAACCACTAGAGCACACCGGCTCTCAGCCTGAAATGATTATGGTGTTGTGAAGGGATCACAAGAGGACTGATACTGCATACCGTGGTTAGAGCTTAGTTTCTGAATTGTGTTGGGTGCAGCTTCCAGAGAAACTCAGCTCTCGTTGTTTAATAAGGCAAGTTTCTAGTCCTCAGGACTAATGCTCAAAAGTGTGTGAACAATACCCTGCTGAAATCTCAGAAGCAGAGGGGAGGGGGTGATTCCCACCATTTGTGGTGGGCAAGGCACTTCTTGCAAACTCCCCACTATTAGCAAAACTGCAGTAAATCATGCAGGCTAGTGATGCAAACATCTCTATTTGTATAATATCTTTTAGGTTGCAGGAGGCGGCTTTTCTGTGTACAGAATTCAGACGATCCTTTAAGAAAGTTTTTTATTTTAATTTTTAGTTCAGATCGCACACAGCCACGGACATACATCCACATCAATGTGAAGAGTTGCCGATGCAGCATGTTTATGCAAATCAAGCTAACAAGTGTCAGGGTGCAAGCAGCAAATGATGAATAGCTGTGATTAAATCAACCAAAGCCTAAAATGCAGGCGGAAATTTGTGATTTCCACCCTGATCAATCAGTGGGCCTGACAATAAGCAAACTTGGGAGATCAGGGAGTCCCGAAGGGCTCCTATCTATGGGGGACGCAGAGTAATGTGAGCTCCATCCACAGGAAGGGCACTTAATTAAAAGACAAACTTCAAGAACCACACTTTTGTGTGTCCCCCCCCTTTTCTGGTCTGTAAATTATTACATACAGAAGAAAAACTGTCCAAGAACCTCAAAAAGGTACCCTGATAGAAGCTTCACAGGATCTAAATGTATTTAAATGCAAGCAATTAATTGATTAATTGTCTGGCTTTTAAGCCAATCAATTAAAAAAATCTTACATTGGTTAACAGCCCCAGCTTGCATGCAGGAAATCACTTTGCACTAAATCTAAGCTTTTTTGGTAAAGAATAGTAACAACAGAATTGTCCATGTGAGTTTTCTCTAAGCCTTCCACAAATATCTATCATTAGTGCTCCCTGAATCATGGCCTGGCTGTAACTTCTGGCTGTAGCTCAGTGGCTCCCAGACGTTTTCAGCCCCCTCACCCCAACCTGGTTCTATAAACTCATCCCCAGTGCCCTCTGTTCTACCCTATCAAAAGCATTATTCAGAACAGCGATTTGCACAACCTGCTACAGAAGATAGTAACAATAAAATCTGAAACAGTGACTGTAACGATTCCTTGTTTCTCTCTGTGTGTGTCTCTTTAAAAGTTTGGTTGCATGGCTGTGGTGGATAGACTAGAGTGGTTGAAAGAGGCAAGTGTGGTATGATTGGTGGTTGACAGAGAGAGGGAGGGGCTTTGGACGTGAATCTGGTTGGATGAGTATGTGAGTCAGTAGTTTCAGTTAGATGTTGACAGTTGGTGTTCAGTAAGTAGTTAGACAAGCAGTTCTGTGTGGAAGCAGTTATAAACTGACAGCTGAGGTAGTTCGGTGAGACAGAGAAACAGAAGGAAAGCTGAGTGTATAGGAAAAAGTAAATGAAAGTTTAAATGAAGACAAGTTATAGGAAAGGCTGTATGTCCTGTTAAACTGGAGAGAAACAGTGAACATATATGACCTTGAGTTAAACAAGTGTTACAAAGTTACCTGAAAGATCCCTGTCAGTGAGGGCTAAGATTGTGGGATACCAAAGCAATTGTTCATCATTTATACATTACTAGTTACATTGTACAACCCTCTTATTTAGTAGTTATTTCAATAAATCCTCTTTCATCCAAGTTTATACCAGCTCTGAATGAAATACTTCCCAGGACCACATAGATCCCTGTAAGCCTTGAACTCGGTCTACCAAATTAAGAAGAGCAATAGTAAAAGCATAAAGGTTTGGAAATCCGTAAAATTTCCTGGTGGCAGCCTTATATACCCAGTAAAATCAAATAAAGAACACTTTTAAAGTGAAACTAGTCCTCCCCAATAAGGAGGATGTCACAGTGACAATTAAAATTGCACATTTACTCGAAATCCTATTCAAACTTTTTAGTTTAATTTATTCAACAAAAATGATGAACTTGGTCCTGTTATATCTGCTTTTTAAAGTCTGATAATCATTTAGCAAGAACCTTTACATGCCACGCTTAGTACGTAGTCCACTGTCCAGGAAATTCTCAATGCGATGGATGGGCTTGATGAAGTGATACCAGTTTCCCAGTGACTGGTTTAAAGTCACTCAGCAGGAGTCTTAAATCACCACGTCTCAGTAACCTGGAGTTGATTTCTTTACCTGCAGAGAATTTGGATGACCACGTTCCACCAAATATGATGTTCGAAATGCAACAAGGAGCTTCTTAACCAAGGAGGAGGAGGAGATTGGATTTATACCCTGACCTTCACTCAGAGTGGCTTACAATCTCCTTCCCTTCTTCTCTCTACAACAGTCACACTGTGAGGTGGGTGGGGCTGAGAGAGCTCTTTAGAGGACTGCTCTTGAGAGAACAGTTCTGAGAGAACTCGTGGCTGACACAAGTTCACCCAGCAGCTGCATGTGAAGGAGTGGGGAATCAAACCCAGTTCTCCAGATTAGAGTCCGCTGCTCTAAACCACTACACCAAACTGGATAGTAGTGTAGTGCTGGATAGTGATCAGAAATTTCCTTCTGTAACCAAAACTGTAGCTGAGTTAGTTGTTCCTCCACTACCCCAACTTCCTCAGTATCTGAAAATGGATTTATCACCCAATCTGGAATTTCCATCAAAAGAAGATCCTCAAATCACTCAGACATATCTTCATGCAGCATAACCAAATGGTCACAAAAAAACAACAACCTCGCAGATCATCTTGAATGCCACCTTTCTCTTCTAGCTCAGACATCTCAGAAATTGGTATAGAGTTAACCTTGAAATAAATGTAGAGATGACAGATTTGGCCTTAATAAGATTGATCTCATTTCCTTGTAAAAGCAAATTCATTTCATTGAACTTTGCAAACAGTTCTGATAAATAAGCAATGCCATTCCTGATCTCTTTGAGTTCAGCACTAAGCAAAGCATTCGTGTCTTCAAAAACACAACTGTGTCAAAAAGGCCATAAGAATGTCTCGCACAGGCCCAATCTGCATCTAACATTTGCTCTGCTGTTTTACCAAACCCACACTGGAACAGAAAAAGATGCATCTCAAAACCACATTCAAATACCCTGGGCCAACGCCATACTGACTGCAGAGTTACCCCTGAATGGCCATAAAACGGCCATAAATCCATGCAAATGGCTACCATAAAACCGAGAGATCAAACCAAGTGAAAGCGGCTTGCAGTCTGGACACTGCCATAAAATCCGACAATCAATCAAAGCGAAAGTGGCATGCAATGTAGAGGGGAACTTCTGTTCCAGCATGGGTTTGGTAAAACAGCGGGGGAAATGCTAGATGCAGATTGGGCCTCCGTTGGCTTTTGAGGGCCATTGAGCTTCAGTATGAAGCAGCAAACATTCAAAACCTTCATCATTCTCAACACAGAGCTCCCGGAATAGTCCACCATTGAGAGCAGGGGCTTTCATTTTATTCACGGCACTAATGACAGTGTGTAGTGACTTGTGTGGCGATCACGGAGGTTCTTTGCAACCAGCTGCTGGCGATGAATGCCACAGTGAATGGTAAAGACATCTGGCACTGCTGTTTTCAAATAAGCAACACACCCACGGTAGCGACCTGTCATTGATGGAGCTCCGTCAGTTGCACAAGCAAGTAGGTTAGCAAGCAGAATTGCCTTGTCTTTGAAGAACAGCTCAACAACACGGAATACCGACTCCCTTTTAGTATCTGTTCTTAGCTGCCTTGCAAATAACAACTCTTGAGCCAAACTTTCATCTTTTATGAAGTGCACGTAAGTGAGAAGCAAAGATTCATTGCCTGGCAAAGTTGACTCATCCAGCAGTAATGCAAATTCAGTTGTCCTTAGTATGCTGCACAATGTTATCTTCCACATTTCCAGCCATTTCATGCTTCTCTGTGGTGGTGGTGCTGCTCTTCAGGCTTTTTGTGTTGCTGCAGATCTACAGAGGCTGCAGCTCTCTAGAGCAGGGGTGTCAAACATACGGCCCTCAGGCCAGAACTAGCCCATCCAGGGCTCTTATGGTGTAAGTCAATGGTGTAAGGCTGCCAACCTCCTGGTCAGGCCTGAAGATCTCCAGGTCTGCAACTGATCTCCAGACAACAGAGTTCAGTTTCACTGGAGAAAGTGGCTGCTTTGGAGGGGAGACTCTATGGCAGGGGCGGCAAACATATGGCCTGCGGGTCAGAATTGGCCCGTCCAGGGCCCTCATCCGGCCCACGAGTAACAGGTCATTTACCTTTATTGCCAGAAGGCAGAGGCTGTGCATTATGTCCTTGTATACTGTCCCAGTGCTAATGCATAATGGGCGGTGGAAGTGGGAGGGTGGGCGTAAGGGAGATACCGTAAGGAAACACTGTAAAGAGTGTCAATGTTTTAAGTGTGTTCGTATTTTGAGTAAAAAATAACATCGTTAATTGAATTTGCCTTCGCTTATATTTCCAGTACCTGACATTATGTTTTTTGGCACACAGGACCCCGCCCAACAGAGTGACATTTATAACAGATTCGGTCCTCATAACAAATGAGTTCAACACCTCCGCTAGAGGCTCCTTCTCAGGTCACTCTGTTCTTTGTCCTCGGCCCCAGATGGCTTCTGTCTCCTTTCGTCTCCCCAGAACCTTCTCTTTCCCCTCAGAACTTTCCTAGGGCTCCCTCTCAGAGATGAAACATCTCCCCCACCCCACCCCCAAGTCCAACAGACAGTCAACTCTACACGTATAAACTAGAAATATTAATATTGGGCAAGCTGCGACAAAAATAACACTTATATAGCTAAAAAGTGCACTCCATAATCAACAGGTTCAGTAACCAAGAACACAGGAAAATAAATACCACACTCAGTACTATTATGTTAAGGACTTACCAGCAAACACTTAAAAATGACAAGGAGACAAAACACATGTGGTGACGACAGCCTCTCAAAACCATGGTATACTGGTCTTACTAGAGCTCTGGCGGCATATTTACTAAAAAATTCTGATAGTGTCACCAGATTTCAGCACTACGCTGAGGCAGAAACCTGTAGTGCCATTTGCCAGCATCTAGGCCAGTGGTGGCGAACCTATGGCACGGGTGCCAGAGGTGGCACTCAGAGCCCTCTCTGTGGGCACGCGTGCCATCGCCCCAACCAGGCCCAGACCATCATTAAAGTGTTGAATTCTCTGCCAAATAATTTTAAGTAAATGAAAGCATTTGGGATTGCTTTCCTTACTTTGTTTGGATCATCTTAAGTATGGTTGTTTTTTCTAAAGTAAAACCTCAGTATTCAGGTTAAATTGCTGTGTTGGCACTTTGCGATAAATAAGTGGGTTTTGGGTCGCAGTTTGGGCACTCGGCCTCTAAAAGGTTCGCCATCACTGATCTAGGCTGTAGCCTCTCCGATTGTAAATAAGTCAACAATGCAGTTGAAGGGGCCCACCTCCAGCACTCCCTGGCACCCCCTGCCTCTTAGTGCCCCCCTAGGTAATCCCATGGTACCACCCACTTTGGCAACCACTACTGTAAACGTCTTGTACTTCTAATTACAAAGCCAGTCCTGTACACCCGGGGGACACGTAGGGTTGCCATGTCCAGGGTGGGAAATACCCCGAGATTTCGGGGGTGAAGCCTGAGGAGGGCAGGGTTTGGGGAGGTACTTCAGTGGGGTACAATGCCATGGAGTCTGTCTTCCAAGGCGGCCATTTTCTCCAGGTGAACTGATCTTTGTTACCTGAAGACTGGTTGTAATCCCAGGAGATCGCCTGCTACCACTGGAAGCCAGCAACCCTAGGTACACGCAAGGCTTGCTGCTCGGCCTATGGTTTCAGGAGGGTAGCCATGTTGATCTGCAGGATGAGCTTTCCGGGGTATGAGCTTTCAAGAGTCAACGCTCCCTTTGCCAAATACAAAGGGAACTTCGACTCTCAAAAACGTACACCCTGAAAATCTTGTTGGTCTCTAAGGTGCTACTGGACTCAAATTCAGCTCTGCTCTGTCTCCTGTTAGACAGCTTTGGAAGGAGGGTAGGGGAAGCTTTGCCGCTGAACCGGTTCTTTCCCACTCTTAGCCTCCACGGCCTTCAGCCCGCTGACTCACACCATCCAGCTTCTGCAGTGGTCCACGCTCCAGCTTGATCCTGGTAGACAAAGCTTCATACCATGTTCATGGGGAAGTTCATCCATGTGTTTTGACCCCTTTGCTGAAGCCCAGGGCAGTGAGGACAACCCACACTGGAGATCTACAAGTGTCTCCATGCAAATAGCATGACGTAGTGGCTAAGAGGACAAACTGGGATCTCAGAGGTCTCCAACTCAAATTTCCAAACTATAAGCACACCCACAGGCAGGGCTTTTTTTGTAGAAAAAGCCCAGTAGGAACTCATTAGCATAATAGGCCACACCCAACACATTACCAGAAGTGTGGTAATCCAACCACACCCACCTTTGGCTTCTTATTCTGTTTACTTTGTTGTCAAAACCCTGGGCTTTTTTTGTAGCAGGAACGTCTTTGCATGTTAGGCCACACACCCCTAATGTAGCCAATCCTAATGAGTGTCTGCTGTTGGGTGTGGCCTATTATGCTAATGAGTTCCTGCTGGGCGTGGCCAATTCAGGAGCCAGCCGGAACTCCGTTCCTGTGCGTTCCTGCCCAAAAATAGCCCTGCCCACAGGGCACTCCTTATGCAAAATGACTCTTAGCCTGTCCATTATTTCCAAGGAGTTCAGACTGGAATAACTCTCCAGAGGCTTAGATGGCAAAGCAGCCTTCAGCAAGACCTCCCTCAGCCCCTATCTGCAGTATGGCAATAACACTGGAATACCTTATGGGGCTGTTGTACAGATTACAAGATAACAACTGCAAAGTGATTTAACCATTAAAGGGCTAAGTCAGTATTATGATTAAATAGTCTAGATAGGAGAGCCATATTTACCAAGCCCTTTGGATTCCCAAAAGCTTATCAAAGACAAAGTCTGTGATATACAATATGGGAGAATCGCTGATAGCTGGTTTAAAAACATAAAGACGCAAACGGAAATACTATATTCACGAGGAGGCATAATAACAACTTGAGCTGGGAACCTGGGAACTGGCTTAGCATAATTCAGTGAATTGGATGGTCTCTTTATTTCTCATAATTGGATTTCAATTTTGCATAATTAAATTCCACCCTGTACTGCCTGCAATCCACGGCCTCTTGAGCCTGTGCTCCCCCCACCACCACCCTCCACACAAAACAACTACCTCCACTCATTGCATCTGAAGAAGTGGGCTTTAGTCCACAGAAGCTTATCCTGCAATAAAATCCTATTTGCCTTTTAAAAGGTAGCACAATACACCTGTTCGCTGTTTCACTCCTTCATGACCTTGGCAGATAAAACCTGAGATTTTCAGCTTTCACTTTCTAGGAACGTGCAAAATTTCCAACCCGTGCGGCCGTTGTGAACATGCAAGCAACTGATTTTGTGGCGGCAGCCATGCCGTAAAGATAAAAGTGCGTTGCTGAGCTTCTGTGCCATATGCGTTGCTTTTCTGCTTTGACAGGGCTTCTCTGTTTGGTCAGGAAGGCCGGAGGCTTTTCAAAGAGCTGACAGCAGTCTAAAGGACTGATCTCTGTTCATGGTGCAGGTGCTCATAATCCCACTATTGCCTTTGATAAACAGGTTTGGCAGGTTTCTCATAATCCCACTTGTGCCTTTGATAAACAGGTTTGGCAGGTTTGTTTGAAAAGCCTACAAGCCCTGTTTGTCCAGAGGTGACTGTGGGACAGAAGAAATAGGTGTTTACAACTGGGGAAGTGAATCACCAGTGTTTTTATATCTATCTATATCTTGGTTGTTCCCAGTTTGAATGCACCAGTTTTTCTCTCTACTCAGCTATACCTTCGTGGTAGTAACTAGATGCTGTGATACACACAGTGCCACGTGAATGGCTGGTGGTGCTAGGGAATACAGTACAGTTAAGCATACATTTTTATGGCATTAATTTTAACACTTCAACCAGAGGTGAAGCCAAGGACACAATATGAGGTGTGGGTTGCATAAGATCCAGGTTGGACACCCCACTCTGCCATGGAAGCTTACTAGGTATCTGAGGAAGTGGGCTTGCACATGAAAGCTTATACCGTGAATAAAACTTTGTTGGTCTTAAAGGTGCCACTGGACCCAAAGTTTGTTCTTGGGCCACTCACACACTCTCGGCCAAATTTGCTTCACAGGGTTGCTTAGGAGGATAAAAAGGAGAATGATGCAAGCGGCTTTGGGCCCCCATTGGGGACAAAGGTGAGGTATAAATGAGACAAATCAATCAATCAGCTACTATCACCAATTAAGCATATACTGGTGAATACAGACATACCCTGAGACTGCACCTAATGAATTACAGAGAACTTCAGCACTTTCCCATTGTGCGTCGAAGAAAATTAGCTGAAGACTGATTCACACGGAGGCTGCCAGCCACCAAAAGCCACTTCCAAGCAGCGGGGCCACCCTCCACAAGGACTCTGTACCATTTATAAACCGTGAATCTCATGTACTGGAAGGCAGTGGCCAGGAGATTCTCCAAGAGAGCAGGGTCCACGGTCGGCATGCAAATTGACTCGCAAACAGCCACCGCACAGCCATTTTACAGAAGCATCTCTCAGCAGCCTCCCCGCAGAGGCTAATTCTGGTTCCAAATTAAATTGGTCACTGATGAGGCTGAACCAGCCAGGGAGATTACAGGCCCCGCTGTTCCGGCACTGCCTTTACCGAGAGGGTGCAGTCCCAATGTGGTCTTATTGGCGCTTCTGGCACTAAAGGGGATTGATGACTGTTCTGCTTTCTAAGTCGACAGATAGAGGGCTGTCAGTATAGAGAGGAAGGGATGGGGCGATGCCACTCTGTGCGCTGGAAGAAAACCACAGGCACTGCCAGCAGTCAGTTCAATGCCAAACGTGCAGGCAATGTGCAACTCTAGGCTCCCCCCCACACACACACACATACTTATGGCCTTTACCACAACAGCAGGGTGGAGGTGGAGTGCAAGCAGAAGTGAGAAACCACGCACAGTGATCTGTTTCGAGATCGGTTTTCCACTGTTGCTGTTCAGCTCTTCCCAGAGCCACACAGAAAGAACAAACTTAACCAGGCTGTCCACGTAGGACAAGGCCCACTTTCCTGAACATGCAGTTCACCCCCCTAATAGCAACTTGGCTACAGGGACTGTGGCTGTTTGAAAAGGTAGATCATTTCCCTTGTGTTTGCCTCTCTATTCCTGGCTGGGGGAAGGGACAAATCAGGCTGCTCCGAAGGCTCTGTGTCCTTGCCGTGCCCGGACCATCCCTGGCACCGTCGCTGGAGAGGACTGGGATGGCGCGAGGGCTTAAAGCAGCTTAACATCCACTTTTACCAACAGCCCAGTGGCAAGATTCCAGAATAGGAGCCAGATGATCGCTCCAGAAGCTGGCGGAGATAATCAGGACCCTTCTAGGTTTCAGATCACAAGTGCGCGTGGGCATACACAAGACGCACACATGGCAGAGGCACACAGACAGGCTCGGACACACACGAATCTGCCTTATGCTGAGTGAAACCCTCGGGCCTATCAAGCTCAGTCCTGTCTACAGTCCAGCTTGGTGTAGTGGTTAAAAGCGGCGGACTCTAAACCGGAGAACCAGGTTTGATTCCCCATTCTTCCCCCACCGGAAGCCAGCTGGTCAGTCACAATTCTCTCAGAGCTCTCTCAGCCCCACCAACCTCACAAAGTGTCTGTTGCGGGTAGAGGAAGGGAAGGTGATTGTAATCTGATCTAAGACTCCTTCGGGTAGTAGAAAAACGGGGTATAAAAACTAATTCTCCTTCTACACGGACTGACAGTGGCTCTCCAAGGTCTCTGGCAGTGTTCTTTCACATCATCTTCTAACTGATCTTTTCAGCTGTTGATGACAGGGACTGAACCTGGGACCTTCTGAATGCAAAGCAGGTGCTCTACCACTGAGCCACGGCTCCTTCCCTTGACAATGAACATGTTAAGAAGCCTTATGCTGAGTCAGACCCTCGGCCTATTAAGCACAGGCAGCTTTAAAAGGGGATTAGACAGACTGATGGTCTATCAGTGGCTACTAACCATAGCGACTGAGGGGAACCTCCGCATTCAGAGGCACTTAAAACCTCTGAATCCCAATGCCAAGAGGCAACATCAGGGGAAGGCCTCGGCCTCTATGCCCTGTTGTTGTCCCTCCAGAGGGACTGGTCGGCCACTATGTGAAACAGGATGCTGAACCAGATGGACCACTGGTCTGATCCAGCAGGGCTCTTCTTATGTTCTTATGGCAGGCAGTGGCTCTCCAGGGTCTGAAGCGGAAGTCTTTCCCCCTATCACCTATTGACTGATCCTTTAAACTGGAGATGCGGGGGATTGAACCTGGGACCTTCTGAATGCAGAGCTGATGCTCTACCACTGAGCCATAACCACTCCACTTACCTACAGCTACCACACATCACCATGAACAGTGTGCTCTGCTAACAAGGCCCACACTTTGGAGCATTCTAGATTAACAAAACTTTGCATCTGAGTACATTCAGAGCACCCTTCTTCCACTGAGCAGCCCCAAGCAACCCCCCCGATATATGGAATTGCAAGGACTGCAGTGTCACAACGACTGAAATGCAACAGAGGAAATGTTCGAATCAATCATGCATGGTATGAGTCACAAAAACTACGATATGCTACAAGGAGACAATTCTCTTTGGCAATGCCAATGAGCCTATGAAAATGGAAGAATGGGGGGGGGGGTGCATCCCTCCCCCTTGACCCAGTAATGTCAATGAGCCTAAGAAAATGGAATAAGGGGGGGTGCATCCCTCCCCCTTGACCCAAAGCTTTGCAGGAATCCAGATACCAAAAAAAGGAAGAGGAATCCCCAGCATTTGGAAGAGGGCAGAGGGAGTTTGAGATTCCACCCACCATGCGCCAGCAACAAGAGCAAAAAACTCAACCATCTGCCTGTGTTAATGCAAGCATGTTTTTCTCCTAACGAGGCCAGGAAGAACATCAATAAAAGATGGCACTGCAATTCATGTGGGTGTCTGCAGCAGGATGTGTGTTTGGATTTGTGTATGGTAAAGGGAAAGAAGGCCACTTCTCAACAGTGAGCTGGGGCTGGGGGGATTTAAAAAACCCCAACACACACATGCCAAGCCCCCAGTCCTTCAGAAATCTGATGCTGGTACTTGGAACATGGAATCCCCCACAAATGCGCACAAAACGCCTGTGCACGGCTGGTAGCTCTCATCTGGATGCTGTCTCCCAAGAATTTCAAGGCCAGCATGGAAGTGGGAAATGCAAACGGCACTCCCCCTGCCCCATTACCAAATTTTTCCGTACAAACCCCACCAAAATGAATGGCAGTGTACCCAGCGTGGTTCAGTCGTTAAGAGTGTCAGACTAGGATTCTAGGAGACTCAGGTTCGAATCCCCACCTGTGCCATGGAAGCTCGCTGGGTGACCTTGGGCCAGTCACACACACTCAGCCTAACCTACCTCACAGAGTTGTGGTGAGAATAAAATGAAGGAGAGGAAAAAACCTATTTGGATCCTCTTTGGGGAGAAATGCTGTACAAACCCCACCAAAATGAACGGCAGTGTACCCAGCGTGGTGCAGTTGTTCAGAGTGTCAGACTAGGATTCTAGGAGACCCGGGTTCGAATCCCCACCTGTGCCATGGAAGCTCGCTGGGTGACCTTGGGCCAGTCACACACTCTCAGCCTAACCTACCTCACAGAGTTGTGGTGAGGATAAAATGGAGAGAAAAAAGCCTATTTGGATCCTCTTTGGGGAGAAATGCAAGGTATAAATTAAGTGAATAACTAAATTCTACATGTGCATGAAAACTTCCATGATTCCCATTCTATTTAGTTATACATACCCACATGTTTCTTTCCAGTGGGAACCCAAAGCAGCTTACAACTCCCATCCTCCACCTGATCCTCATAGCAACAACCCTGTGAGGTAGGTTAGGCTGAGAGAGGGTGACCGGCCCAAGGTCACCCAGCAAGCATCCATGGCAGAGTGGGGATTTGAACCTGGGTCTCCCAGATCCTATGCCCATACTCTAACCACTATGCCAAGCTGCCAATAAGAAGCAAAGTGGTGCAGTGGTCAGGCTAGGAATGGGAAGACCAGGATTGACACACCTGTGCTCATCCATGAAGTCTGCTGAGGAACCACTGGCCCAGCCACTATTCTCTTAGTCTAACCTAATTCACAGGGTTGTAGTTGCAAGGGTAAAATAGGGAGGGGAGGTAGATGAAAGGATGGGAGACAAATTAGGACTTGTGGCATCATGGAGCCTAAACACCTGCAGCTTATGGTGGCTGACTCACACTGCCTGATAGGGAGCCAGTTTGGTGTCGTGGCTAAGAGTGGTAGGACTCTAATTTGGAGAACCGGGTTCAGTTCCCCATTCTTCCACATGAAGCCAGCTGGGTGACCTTGGGTCAGTCACAGCTCCCTCAGAGCTCTCTAAGCCCACCAACAGGTCTAGTTTGCCTAAAAGAGTTAGAACTTCAGCTGCCAGACAATCCTCGGATCTCCTGACTATACAACATACATTGCCATATGATAATTATTATTACTGCCTGATGGAGTTGTCCTCCACCTATCTAGAACAGGCCTAGATCCATGAAGGACAACCACATTTCCCCCACTCATCCAAGCACACACTGCAGTCAGCAACCACCCAAACAGCCATGCCCTCTTTTGACTGATGTTCTTTGTGGCCTTATACGAACACACTGCTCTGGCCTTCCACCAGAGTCATCCGTCCCCCAGGAAACAGCAAACAGTCACCAGAACGATGGCAAAGAGCTAGGGCTGAGGCTTGGGCCAGGAGTAGGAGCACACGCTGGGCAGCCCAAGCCTCCCTTTGGCTAAGGAAGCACCAGAAGGAATCAATGACTCATTGCAGAATCCGGGCCCTGTAAACAGCAAACAGTCACCAGAACGATGGCAAAGAGCTAGGGCTGAGGCTTGGGCCAGGAGTAGGAGCACACGCTGGGCAGCCCAAGCCTCCCTTTGGCTAAGGAAGCACCAGAAGGAATCAATGACTCATTGCAGAATCCGGGCCCTGTTACCAGGGGTCTTTTCATAGAAAAAGAGCAGCAGGAGCTCATTAGCATACGGTATGCTAATGAGCTACTAGGCTATTAGCATAATAGCTCGTTAGCATATGCAACGCCCCCTGACATCACCGGAAGTGGTGTCAGAAGGGGAAGCAAAGGGGGGGAGGCATCTTCAAAAGCCTCCCCTTCCCTAG